>NW_016806398.1:27905-31850 GCF_001698545.2 Rhinopithecus bieti
CCCCAAGGTTTCGGAATTATGGGGAAAATTATAGAGAACTAGAGAAAGCGGGGAAAGGTCACTCAGATAACAGATAAAGCTATATACCAACCCACAAAGCCCAAATATATTTTCCACATTAAGAATTCTAAGAATTTTGGATTTGTACTTTTAAAACCAAAATGTATCAACTCTAATCTTTTGGTGTTTGAAAGGAAAGAAAAAAATGCAAAAGAAGATATCAAATATCTTATATAAAATCACATTTTGTGAATCAAATCCAGGGATTAAGCTTTCTTTAAATTGCACCTGGGAATTAAAACCTAAAGGGAGAGAGTGTTTGGCCAAAGACATTTGAGTTTTTATTGAATCTTAAATGAAACAAATCCCAAATTCCTCAAGACGTAGAGAGAGCTCTGAAACCAGTCTGATTTCCCTTACTGCCTGTGGGCATAAGAAGGTCTAAAAAGCCTATAGTTCACCTGCATGCCTGAGCAAGGATGGAAATTTCTCTAAATTCAAAGACACAGACGGAAAAAAGAAGCTGTAACAGTGGAGGCATTTGTTTACTCTGACACATAGTTGTCAGTTGTTTGGCTTTTTCTTTGTGGATGAGATGCAAGCTCAGCACCTCTGGTCAGCTACCTGCTGATGTTTCTTTATTCTAATTAAAAGGGACATAAACTACTATTTCTGAAAATGTGAAATTAAAAGTACCATTGATGGCACCATTAATGGCTAAAAGCACCATTTTCTTATATGTAGCAGAGCAATAAACTCATGGTTATCAGAAAACCCTTTTATCTATGATGAAATGCTTTAAACAGCTCATCCTTGTTCTTGGTGTAAACTTTGATGGTTTGCGCTATAGTGTATACGTCTTCACATATGGTTCAGCATCTGTCAACGATCTGGGACCAGCTACTTTGCCTCATTAAGTCTCAGTTTTCTCTTCTATAAAATGAGATATTAATCACTCTCTAAGGGGAAGCATTACTTTTAAAGTTCTTAGCATGGTGCTTGTGGGCATGTAATAATTGTGAGCTCCCAAGGTTTTTGACAAATTGTCACCAAAATTAGTCTATCCTTTTCCCTTAATGTATTCATTCATCCATTCATTCATTTAACGAGTACTGAACACATAGGGGCTGCGCTAAGTACTGGTGAGAAAATGGTAAAGGGCATAGACAATCTCCCTGTTGGATATCATGTTGAAGACTTTGATACAGTGAGAGCTGGTTAATCACTTCACAGGGCTTTGGAGAAAAATTACTGAGAGGTATAAGACCATGTCTTAGCGGCACCTGCTTTAGGTTGTGAGATAACTTTTCTCAAAGGAAGGGAAGACTAAAATTAGGTCTGGAAGATAAGCAAGACTCATCTAGGTAAAAAGAGTTCATGGACAGAGGGATTTTCCTGTCTACAGACCCACTTAGACAAAGATATGATATCCCTCTTTCCCTCTTTCAAAAGCCTGGTGTCCTTCATGAATTCAAACCTATTCCTTTCTGAACCAGCTATAGAATTATCAGCTAATTTTACCCTAATGAAAATAAGCTTCAGTTATAAATTTGTAGAACTCTAGAAATTAGAAATTCAAATTTCAGAAAGGATATTATAGTAAGTAGCCTTTAACATTTCTTTCAACCTCGGTAGACTAAAATGCAATGAACAAGAAAATTGCATGATGGACACAACATTTTAGGGCTATTTGTCTAAGTTAAATCTGGGATGGAAATAAGGGAGAGACTGGAGGTAGCGGGAATGATTTGGAAGCATCTCTGATACTGAGGGCATGAAGGATCAAAAGATTCAACCAGTCTTATGATAGTGAAAAGCAAGAGAAAACCACAGTTGAGAAATATCTAAAATATAGACTCAACAGGTCTATGTTATTTGTTGTTAGAGAGATAAGTTCAAATCTCTGGACTTTGAATTCTAAAAGTACCATGGAAAATAGAAGACAAAAGAGTTTAAAAGAATGTATTTGGGAAGACAAAGATGAGTTTTACTTAAGCCCTGCAGGCTGGCAGGAGACTCATGTGGAAATGTCCTCCATATAGGTGGGTATGTATGGACCTTTCTGAGCCTAAATGAGGATTTTTTTTTTTTTCTTTTTGAGACAGAATTTCACTCGTGTCACCCAGGCTGGAGTGCAGTGGAGTGATCTCGGCTCACTGCAACCTCTGCCTCTTGGGTTAAAACAATTCTCCTGCCTCAGCCTCCCAATTATCTGGGATGACAGGCATGCACCACCATGCCCAGCTAATTTTGTATTTTTAGTAGAGACTGGGTTTTACCATGTTGGCCAGGCCTGGTCTCAAACTCCTGACCTGAAGTGATCCACCTGCCTATGTCTCCCAATGTGTTGAGATTACCGGCATGAGCCATCATGCCCGGCCAGTAAGGATTTCTTAAGTGACCTATACGTTGAAAAAAAAAAAAACTTTTTTCCTACAATTTTAATGAAATTTTCACAATAATCATACATTTAAAAAATAAGGCCCAGTGCAGTGGCTCAGACCTGTAATCCCAGCACTTTAAGAGGCTGAGGCACCAGATTACCTGAGGTCAGGAGTTCAAGACCCAGCCTGGCCAACATGGTGAAACCCTGTCTCTACTAAAAATACAAAAATTAGCCGTGTGTGGTGGTGCATGCCTGTAATCCCAGCTACTTGGGAGGCTGAGGCAGAAGAATTGCTTGAACCTGGGAGGCAGAGGTTGCAGTGAGCTGAGATCGCACCACTGCACTCCAGCCTGGGTGACAGAGTAAGATTTCATCTCGAATAAATAAAAAATTAATTAATTAATTAATAAAAAATAAAATAACACTCCTGTTTCATCTGGACCAATACCTTCTTTTACCTTCTTTTTCTTTTTCCTTTCTATTTTAAGTTCCAGGGTGCATGTGCAGGATGTGCAGGTTTGTTACATAGGTAAACGTGTGCCATGGTGGTTTGCTGCGCCTATCAACCAATACTTTCTTGATGGGTTGCCAAATGAGAATCAGTCATTAAGCATGGAAAATGTGCCTGATTTTCTTATTTTGGTCGTAAAGAGACAAGACAAGGTAGTTTGGGGTTCTTTGTTTTTAATTTTTATTGAAACATAATAACTATGTATTTTTAGGGAACATAGTGATATTTCAATACCATACATTGTGATCAGATCAGAGTATGCTAATAGCATACTACAGATATGTGATAGCATATCCATCATCTCAAACATTTATCATTTCTTTGTGTTGGGAGCATTCAATATCACCTCTTCTAGCTATTTGAAAATATATATCCTACATTGCTATAAAACACTAGGATGTATCCCTCCTATCTAGCTGTAATTTTGTATCCTTTAACATATCTGTCTCTATTCCCCATTCTCCCTACACTTTCCAACCTCTAGAAACCTCAGTTCTACTATTTCTCCTACGAAATCAACATTTTTAGCTTCCACATACAAGTAAGAACATGCCATAATTGCCTTTCTGCCCTTGGCTTCTTTCACTTAAAATAATGGCCTCCAGTTCCATCCATGCTGCTTCAAAGGACAGGATTTCATTCTTTTTGTGACTGAATAGTATTTCACTGTGTGTATGTACCACATTTTCTTTATCCTTTCATCTGTTGTTGGACATGGGTTGATTTCATGTCTTGGCTATTGTGAAAAGTGCTGCAATAACCATGAGGGTACAGACATCTCTTCAATATACTGTTTTCCTTTCCTTTGAATAAATATCCACTAGTGAGACTGCTAGATCATACAGCAGTTATATTTGTAGTTTTTGAGGAATTTCTATACTGTTCTTCATAGAGGCTGCACGCTTGTAGTTAGGGTTCTCACTGCAGCAAATCTAAGCCAAATCTAATCCCTGCTATCCATTGTTTCATAAACTTGAAGAAGTTACTTTTCAGCCTCATTGTACTAAGAAGTTGTTACTTACCTCATAAGTTTTTTTTTTTTTTTTTT
>NW_016806398.1:32154-43128 GCF_001698545.2 Rhinopithecus bieti
TTTTTTTTTTTTTTTTTTTTTTTTTTTTTTGTCATTTAGTGAGATAACAATGTAAAATGCCTAAAAAGAATCCCTGGCACACAGAATGTATCCAAATATGGTAGCAACTGCAGTTTAGTATTTTGTACAGCACTCTACAATTTTCAAAATATTTATATTATATGCTGCATCACTTACTCTTTACTGTTAGAAGGATGTGAGACCATTCTACAGGTGGGAAATATGAAACTTGGGTAATTGATAATTTATACAGCTCTTAAATGAAATTACTTAGATCTATACTTCCAAATCTGTTTCCCATTATGCAGTTCTGCTTCCCTACATCATGGGAAAGGAAGATGAGAATCCTCAAAAATGACACCATGTTTTTACATGTGCTTCTCTGTGTGCTATATACTAGTTTGACACTTTAATGCATATCAAATTTAATGTATATCAAATAATTTACATTATTTAGAAATATTGTAAGACCAAATTTGATAATCTTTCTCATTATGATTGTCATTTTTATGAGTTTGTTTAACAGCTTTATTGAAGTACACTTTCCATACCACAAAATTCACCTGTTTTTCAGGGTAAAATTCAATAATGATTAGTAACTTTATGTAGCTGTGCAACCATTACCACGATTCAGATTTAGAACATTTCCATCACTCTAAAAGAAAACCCTGTGTCTGTTTGCATTCAGTTTACAGTTTCTCCTTATGCCCCAAGCTACTGCTAATCCATTTTCTCTCTGTAGAGGCTTACCTTTTCTGAAACTTTCATATAAATAGACCATATAATATGCAGTCTTTCGTGTCTGTCTTTTTCCACTTAGAATGTTTTTGAAGTTATCCACTTGTCACTTTTATCAACGGTTTGTTCCTTTTTATTGCTGAATAATATTCGATCATATGGCTATATCACATTTTGTTTATCCATTCACCACCAGTTGATAGACGTTTTCATTGTTCTCATGTCTGAACTCTTACTAATAATGTTATTATGAAAATTCATATGCAGGTCTATGTGACAAATGTTTTTATTTCTTTTGAGTATATACTTAAGGGTAGAATTTCTGGGTCATATGGTAAATATATGTTTAACTTTTTAAGAAACTGTCAAATTGTTTTTCAAAGTGGCTGTACTATCTTACATTTCCAGCATTGTATGAAGATTGCCATTCTCTGCATCCTCATCAACACTCATTATTGTCTGTCTTTTTGATCATAGACATTGTGGTGGATATGTAGTATTATCTCATTGTGGTTTTGATTTGTATTTCCCAATTGACTAATGATGCTGAGCATTTTTTTATGAGTTACTTGGCCATTTGTTTATCTTATTTGATAAAATATATTTTCAAATATTTTGCTATTGTATTGGATTGTTCGTTTTATTATTGAATTATATGACCTCCTTATACATTGTAAATAAAAGCCCTTTACCAAATATGATTTGCAAATATTTTCTCCAAGTCTGTGACTTGCATATTCCTCTTCTTAATATTTTTTGCAGTAAAAATTATTTTAATTTTGATAAAGTCCAATTTAATATTTTCTTGTATGAATTATGCTTTTGATGTTATATCTAAGAACACTTTGTTCAACCTAACATCATTTCCCCAAAAGTTCTCTTTTAAAAGTTTAATAGTTTTACTTCTTGCATTTAGATCTATGATTAATTAATCTATGTTTAATTAATTAGAGTTAATTTTTGTGAGTGGTATAGGATAAGGGTGAAAATTCATTATTTCATTTCTCAGAATCATGGTTGAAAAGATTATTCTTTCTGCAATTGAATTGCTTTGGTACCTTTGTCAAAATTCAATTAGCCATAAAAGTAAAAATTAATTTTTGTACTCTCAGTTTTTTTCCATTGGTTATCCTCAAACAACTGTCACGCTGTATTGCGTTCTGTAAGTTATATAAGTTGAAATCAAGATGTTTAAGTCCTCTATCTTGTTTTGTTACAAATTTATTTTGGCTTTTCTTATTGCTTTGTATTTTCATATAATCTTTAGGTTCAGTTTGTCGACTATTATTTTTTCTAAAACAATTTAAAAATCTGCTGAAATTTTGATAGAAAATGTATTGAATCCATACACCAAAACTTAAAGAGAACTGCTTTCTAAACAATATTGAGTCATCAGATCTGTGAACATAAACTATTTCTCCGTTTATTTAGATCTTTGATTTATTTCAGTAATTTTTGTAGTTTTCATTGCAAAAGTTTAGCATTTCATTTGCTATATATTCCTTACCCTTAAGTCATAGAAATAATTTCTTATTTGTTAAATGTTCTAAAGTTATGCTATTCACATTTAGATTGCGAATTCTTCCGGAATTAGGTAGGGAAAATTTTTATTTTGATTGTTAATTCATCTGGAATTAGGTAGGAAAATATTTTATTTTTTCCCTAAGAACAGTCAATTGACTTAGCACTGTTTACAGAAGAATGAATTCTTTTCACACTAATGTAAATACCACATTTCTCATAAAGCAATTTCTCATATATAAATGTGTCTGTTTCTGAGCTCTAAAGTTTATGCTATTGTTTGTCTACCCCTTAGTTAATTAAACATTATTTTAATTACCATAGCCTTATATAAATTATTAATATTCTGCCCAGCAATTCTGTCTCTTATATTATTGTTCAAACTTTTCTTGGCTAGTCTTAGCCTTAAAATCTTTCATACAATCATTTGGAACAACTTGTCAGGTCACACACACATATGCAAGCACAAGTAGCACACACACATGCCACACACACACAGATATACATGTACACATGCATGCATACACACAGACTCATACATATTGTTGAGATTGTTATTAAAATCGCACTTATTACTATAGATTAATTGGAGATTTTGTAGCATAATTTGGGATAAATTAACATTGCATTTTTTATGTCTATCGACATGATCTCCTGACATTCAAATGTTCTGTTACGTACTTCAACAAGTTTCATAATTTATTTCTTATTTAAAATTCATGTAAATCTCTTTCTGGACTTATTTCTTCATATTGTATAGTTGATGTTGCTGTCATAAATTGCATCTTTAAGATATTTATGTTTTCTAATAAATTGCTACTATTCCTTGTGAATACTGATAATTCATGTTTTGATATTGTACACAACAGTCTAAATTCTTAATATTTCAAATATAGACATTCTCCTAGAATTCTCATGTAGGAATTATTTTGTAGAAATACCAATCATTATTTCTCCCTTTCAAATTCTTTCCTTCCCTCCCCGCCTCCCTCCTTCCTTCCTTCCTCTCTGTCTCTCTGTTTCTCTCTCTCTCTCTCTCTTCCTTTCATTTTATTGTGCTAGCTTGGACATCCATGTCATATTTAAGAGAAGCAGCAATAACAGACATTGCTGCCTTGGTCCTGACCTTACAGGGAATGCTTTTAATATGTCACTATTAAGTAGTTTTGCTGCTGGGCTTTTTTTTTTTTTTTTTTTTTTTTTTTTTTTTTTTTTTTTTTTTGCTGGATAATTTATCTGTAAAATGCTTTTTAATTTTCTTATATTGTTGAGAGTTACTTATACTATGGATGGAGATTATTACATTAAACACCTTTTTACATTTATTGAGAAAACCATATGGTTTTACTCCTTTTGTCTTTCAATGGTAGGAGTTAAAAGTAACAGATTTTTTAACAGTTAAAATTTCCTTTTTGAGATAACTTTTATCTGATTATTAAGTATCCAGAAAATACCGAATAACAATTGATAATCATTCATCGGGATTTTATATAAATCTTTCTAACTGATATTGTTTTAAATTTTCTTGTAGTTCTCTTATCCAGTTTTGAATTTTAATCTTAGCAAAAAATGACTGGGAGCATAATGTTTTTTGCTCAACACTCTCAGGAGTAGTTAGTATAAGACAGGCATTGCACATGCCTTATAGTTCTGATCATTTCTGCAAATGTTTAGGTTCAGTTGGAGTGTGTGCATGTTTAGATATAGATGTATTTTTTATTTAATCTCTGTAATGATTTGATTTTTATCGATTCTTTCCTTTTTTCTTGAGTAAGTTTGGTTCTATGTGCTGCTTTATTTTCATTTCTCTCATTTTTTAACTGATATTTTCTTCCCTCTGCTGTTTTTTCTAATATTTAATTTAATCATTTTTTCATCTATGTTTAGCCTTCTTTTCTTTTTAAATAATTTAATCCAATTTTTTCCTTTTTTAACATTTTTATAGATTCAGGGGTATGTGTACAGGTGTGTTACAAGTCTGTATTGTAATGGTGAGGTATGGGCTTCTAGAGTATTATCTTCTTTCCTTAAGTAAGGCAATAAATTGGCCCTAGTAACTTCTTTAGCCGTATTACACAAGATTTAACAACGCTGTTATGGTAATTCAGATTTAAATAACTTAGTTTTCCTTATTCATTCTTAATCAACAATTTAATTGACTTTTAGTCTTTTAAATGAAAGACTTTACTTATCTTTTTCTTATTGATTTTTTTTTTTTTCCAGTGTGGTTAAATAACACAGTCTATGATATTAACTCTTTGAAATTTGCTTAGACTTCTTGTGTGGCCTAGTTGATGAAACATTTAAAAAATATATTTGAGATGTTTATTTATATTTCAATTAGTGTGTGTCGCATTTCTTTTCTTTCTTTTTTCTTTCTTTTTTTTTTTTTTTTTTTTTTTTTTTAAATGTTAGGATGCATACATGACAACAAAGTCAGTTTTGGTAGTCTCTGCAAACTTGACAAACAATTCAAAGAGCCTACAATACTTTATCTTGTTCACACTGCCACCCTGTCATTCATGTTATTTATTGTTTGGAATACTTTCTTTGCACATTGTTTCTAATAACCTCAATTTAGTTATTATTGGTTTTGTTTCTGTTTATTTAGATTTACTTACATGTCTACTTATTTCTTTCCTTACCACTCTAACTTGCACATCTCTAATTCTTTTTTAGTATAATTTGCTTCTTTCTGAAATACATTCTTTAGCAACACTTTTTGCAATGGTTTATAAGTCTTTAGTCTTTTCTGAATATTTGTTCACTTTAGTATCAATCTTGAATGACATTTGGTATAATAGAATCACCAGATTAAAATTACTTTCCTTTGTATATATATTGTTTCATTCTAGCCTCTATTATTACTGATAAGAAGTCTACCAAACATCTAATATTCTTATTTTTATTTTTGCCATTGTGCATTTTCCTTTGTTTGCTTTTTACAATTCTTACTATGTCTACAGATTCACTATGTTTTGTTTGTGTGTTTAGTTTGATTTTTTTTACTTTTCAGGACTGGTTATAACTCTTTAAACTGATACCTCATGTCTTTATTCTGTTCTGAAAAATTAACAGCTCTTTTATCTTAAATTTTCACTCCATCACCATGCATCATGTATCTTCTCTTTTTGAAACTTCATTCATTCATTCATCTTTTCAATAAATATTTTTTTGAGTACCTACTACTTGCTGTACATTGTTTTAGATGGTTAATAAAATATTAACAAAATAAAGTATTGAAGCTTCTAATATCCTACTTCATAATTCTTAATCTATTTTTAAATGTGTTTACATTTATGTGTATCTCTGTACTTCAATCTAGGTAATTTATCTTCTTAATCTTCTTGTTCTTTACTTCTCTCTTCAAGTATGACTAATCTACTGTTTAGTCCGGTCAGTAATGTTTTAAAAAATTAAGACCATATATTTTTGTCTTTATAGTATATATTTTTTAAATTCTATTTTTATAATTTCTTATTTCACTTTAATTTGTTTCTGTCTATGTTCTCTTTAATCATTTAAAATGTATTTATTTGATAGCTTCATTCTTCTGTTCTCTGATTTCAACTTCTTGGGGTATTAATTTTCTGCTTTGTTGTTTCTGTTGATCTCCCACATGGTGGATTATTTCCTCAAGTAATTTGTAATTTTGGACTATGTGTTTACTTTCAGTGGTGGTCCTTCCGCCACACTCCATCCCCTGCTGTCAATGGGAGGCACATATCCTCTGGATTTTGGAAGTGTCTCCACAGTGTGGTTTCTTTCATTAGTGTATTCTGAAACCATGGGGCTTACAATAGTCTTAGAGAAAATTTCACATTATTTTTTTCATTTGTGATCCCAACTGCATATGAATATCAAATTCTGACCCAATATGCATGTATGGTGCATGTTAATTTCTTCAATTTCAAACTGTAGATACATCTTTTCCTTCCATTAGTCATAGGCAGAAGACAAACTTTCTTGCTACTTTTCTGTACCTGTAGGAGAAAAGATTTCCCCTTATAACACAGATTCTACAATCTTTCATGGCCCTGGAGTTATGTAGAACATCTATATACAGCTTCCAGTTCCCTACAATCCTAAATCCACACTTTTTGTTCCTACAGGAGCATGCAATTCCCATTTTGTCTGCTATGTCTTTAACCACTATCGCATTAACTTGAATGCATATGCATTTGGCTTAGATCTCTCTCTTAACTCTTACCCTTCAGGATTTATGCTTCTTTCTTTCAGTCTTAGTTATGTATTGCTATACCACTGTTGCAATATCATTACTATATCATTGTTGTTATAACACATTTCCATGTGTTCAGAATAACAGTGGGTCTCTGAATGCTCCATCCATGATATTGCTAGAAGTGTGAAGAAGTCAGGTCGAGAAAGGAGAAGGACCAGCTCATGGTCTTTAGCATGCCTACCATTGAGCCAGATCTCCTGGCTCTCAGCTTAGCTTTTGTATTTCCACAGTAGAGTGGATGAATAGCATGTGCTTTATTTATTTTATATGTACTTTGGTCACAGTTTTCTTTCACTCCCGCTTTCCAACTATTCTGCCTTTGTCACTCCATTCCTTCCAAATATGTTTCAAATAAATATTTCTTAAGTCTTAATAAAGTTGCAGTGTGTAATATTACACCTTTAAGGCAGTGGTCACATCTCCTCAGGGTGTTGTAATTATAGGATAATGTAATACTCAGTAATGTATACAATATGACAATACATTCCTCGGCTCAGTTCTGGGATGAAACTTGAATTATACGGGAGAATGACCCTCCAGAAGGCATAGACTATTTGGTATGTAATTTTATCACAAGAGAACCTCATTGCCCAATAGAGTAACCACTAGATATATGTAAGTTTTGAACATTTGAAATGTATCCAGTAGGACTGAGGAACTATATTTTAAAGTGTTAATTAATTTAAAGTTAAAGATGGATGCTCTGTTCAGTTATTAACAATCTTTTAAGTACTTTTGAAGGATTTTGATATGTGAATGTTTTTCTCTGTAAATTTGATGGAATCAAAAGGTAGATTAGGTATTTCTGATGACAATTTAGTGCTCAAATTGAGATGTGCTATAAAGATGCAGTAACTATGATTTTTGCACATTGATTTTGTATTCTGAGACTTTGCTGAAGTTGCTTACCAGCTTAAGGAGTTTTGGGGCTGAGATGATAACGTTTTCTAAATATACAATCATGTTATCTGCAAAGAGAGATAATTTGACTTCCTCTCTTCTTTTTTGAATACCATTGTTTCTTTCTCTTGCTGATTGTGCTGGCCAGAACTTCCAATACTCTGTTGAATAGGAGTGGTGAGAGAGAGCATCCTTGTCTTGTGCTAGTTTTCACGGGGAATGTTTCCAGCTTTTGCTCATTCAGTATGATATTGGCTGTGGGTTTGTCATAAATAGCTCTTATTATTTTGAGATACATTCCTAGTTTATTGAACGTTTTTACCATGAAGGGGTGTTGAATTTTATCGAAGGCCTTTTTTGTATCTATTGAGATAATCATATGGTTTTTGTCATTGGTTGTGTTTATGCAATGGATTACGTTTATTGATTTGCGAGTGTTGAACCAGCCTTGCATCCCAGGGATGAAGCTGACTTGATCATGGTGGATAAACTTTTTAATGTGCTGCTGGATTTGGTTTGCCAGTATTTTATTGAGGATTTTTGCATTGATGTTTATCAGGGATATTGGCCTGAAATTTTTTGTTGTTGTTGTGTCTCTGCCAGGTTTTGGTATCAGGGTGATGCTGGCCTCATAAAATGAGTTAGGGAGGCGTCCCTTCCTCTTTTTCTATTGATTGGAATAGTTTCAGAAGGAATGCTACCAACTCCTATTTGTACCTCTGGTAGAATTCAGCTGTGAATCCGTCTGGTCCTGGGCTTTTTTTGGTTGGTAGGCTATTAATTAAACGGCCTCAATTTCAGAACCTGTTATTGGTCTATTCAGGGATTTGACTTCTTCCTGGATTAGTCTTGGGAGGGTGTATGTGTCCAGGAATTTATCCATTTTTTCTAGATCTTCTAGTTTATTTGCATAGCAGTGCTTATAATATTCCCTGATGGTAGTTTGTATTTCTGAGGAATCAGTGGTGATCTCCCCTTTATCATATTTTATTGTGTCTATTTGATTCTTCTCTCTTTTCTTCTTTATTATTCTGGCTAGTAGTGTTTCTATTTTGTTAATCTTTTCAGAAAACCAGCTCCTGGATTCACTGATTTTTTAAGGGTTTTTCTTGTCTCTATTTCCTTTAGTTCAGCTCTGTGAGCAAACTCTCATTCACAATTCCTACAAAGAGAGTAAAATACCTAGGAATACAGCTTACAAGGGATGTGAAGGACCTCTTCAAGGAGAACTGCAAACCAATACTCAAGGAAATAAGAGAAGATACAAACAAATGGAAAAGCATTTCACGCTCATGAATAGGAAGAATCAATATTTTGAAAATGGCCATAGTGCCGAAAGTAATTTGCAGATTCAATGCTATTCCCATCAAGCTACCATTAACTTTCTTCACAGAATTAGAAAAAACTACTGTAAATTTCATTTGGAGCCAAAAATTACCCTATATGGCCAAGAGCATCCTAAGCAAAAAGAACAAAGTTGGAGGCATTATGCTACCTGACTTCAAACCATACTATAAGGCTTGGTAAACCAAAAAAGCATGGTAATGGTACCAAAACAGATATATAGACCAATGGAACAGAACAGAGGCCTCAGAAATAACACCACACATCTACAACCATCTGATCTTTGACAAACCTGACAAAAACAAGCAATGGAGAAACAATTCCCTATTTAATAAGTGGTGCTGGGAAAACTGGCTAGCCATATGCAGAAAACTGAAACTGGACCCCTTCCTTATACCTTATAGAAAAATCAACTCAAGATGGATTAAAGATTTAAAGGTTTAAGACCTAAAACCATAAAACCCTGGAAGAAAACCTAGGGAATACCATTCAGGACACAGGCATGGGCAGATACTTCATGACACCAAAACCAATGGCAACAAAAGCCAAAGTTGACAAACGAAATCTAATTAAACTAGGAGCTTCTACACAGCAAAAGAAACTACCATCAGAGTGAACAGGCAACCTACAGAATGGGAGAAAATTTTTGCAATGTATCTGACAAAGGGCTAATATCCAAAATCTACAAGAAACTTAAACAATTTAACAAGAAAAAACAAACGACCCCATCAAAAAGTGGGTGAAGGATATGAACAGACACTTTTCAGAAGAAGACACTTATGCAGCCAATAAACACATGAAAAAAACCTCATCATCACTGATCATTAGAGAAATGCAGATCAAAACCACAATGAGATAACATCTCATGCCAGTTAGAATGGTGATTATTAAAAAGTAAGCAAACAACAGATGCTGAAGGGGATGTGGAGAAATAGGAATGCTTTTACACTTTTGGTAGGAGTGTAAATTAGTTCAACCATTGTGGAAGACAAAATGGCGATTCCTCAAGGATCTAGAACTAGAAATACCATTTGACCCAGTAGTCCTGTTACTGGGTATATACCCAAAGGANGACCCCTTCCTTATACCTTATAGAAAAATCAACTCAAGATGGATTAAAGATTTAAAGGTTTAAGACCTAAAACCATAAAAACCCTGGAAGAAAACCTAGGGAATACCATTCAGGACACAGGCATGGGCAGATACTTCATGACACCAAAACCAATGGCAACAAAAGCCAAAGTTGACAAACGAAATCTAATTAAACTAGGAGCTTCTACACAGCAAAAGAAACTACCATCAGAGTGAACAGGCAACCTACAGAATGGGAGAAAATTTTGCAATGTATCTGACAAAGGGCTAATATCCAAAATCTACAAGAAACTTAAACAATTTAACAAGAAAAAACAAACGACCCCATCAAAAGTGGGTGAAGGATATGAACAGACACTTTTCAGAAGAAGACACTTATGCAGCCAATAAACACATGAAAAAAACCTCATCATCACTGATCATTAGAGAAATGCAGATCAAAACCACAATGAGATAACATCTCATGCCAGTTAGAATGGTGATTATTAAAAGTAAGCAAACAACAGATGCTGAAGGGGATGTGGAGAAATAGGAATGCTTTTACACTTTTGGTAGGAGTGTAAATTAGTTCAACCATTGTGGAAGACAAAATGGCGATTCCTCAAGGATCTAGAACTAGAAATACCATTTGACCCAGTAGTCCTGTTACTGGGTATATACCCAAAGGATTATAAGTCATCCTACTATAAAGACACATGCACACATATGTTTACTGCAGCACTGTTCACAATAGCAAAGACTTGGAACCAACCCAAATGCCCATCGATGTTATATTGGATAAATAAAATATGGCACATATATGGAATATTATGCAGTCATAAAAAAAGAATAAGTTCATGTCCTTTGCAGGGACATGGATGAAGCTGGAAACCATCATTCTCAGCAAACTAACACAGGAACAGAAAATCGAACACCACATGTTCTCACTCATAAGTTGGAGTTGAACAATGAGAACATATGGGTACACAGAGGGGCGGGATAGCATTAGGAGAAATACCTAATGCAGATGACGCATTGACGGGTGCAGCAAACCACCATGGGACATATATACCTATGTAACAACTTGCACATTCTGCACATGTATCCCAGAACTTAAAGTATAGTTAAAAAAAAAAAAAAAAAAAAAAAAAAAAAAA
>NW_016806398.1:43210-56212 GCF_001698545.2 Rhinopithecus bieti
TGGCACATATATGGAATATTATGCAGTCATAAAAAAAGAATAAGTTCATGTCCTTTGCAGGGACATGGATGAAGCTGGAAACCATCATTCTCAGCAAACTAACACAGGAACAGAAAATCGAACACCACATGTTCTCACTCATAAGTTGGAGTTGAACAATGAGAACATATGGGTACACAGAGGGGCGGGATAGCATTAGGAGAAATACCTAATGCAGATGACGCATTGACGGGTGCAGCAAACCACCATGGGACATATATACCTATGTAACAACTTGCACATTCTGCACATGTATCCCAGAACTTAAAGTATAGTTAAAAAAAAAAAAAAAAAAAAAAAAAAAAAAAAAAAAGATGCAGCAACTAACTGGCCTAGTTTGTCTGAAACTGAGGGGTTTTCCTGCACGAGAGACTTTCAGGGCTAAAACCTAGACAGACCCAGGGAAACTTGACAGATTTATTTAAGCATAAAAACACACTGGATTTTAAAGACAAAATATATATAAAAAAGATACTACATTCATATTTTTATGTTAATGACACTGAAATAATATTTTAGACATATAGAGCAATTAAAACATATCCTTAAAACTATTTCATTGGTTTCTTTTACTTTATTTTAATGCAGCTACTAAAATGTTGAAACATTACATGTGGCTCACATTATATTTCCACAGTAGTAGTCTAGAATTTAGGCCACTTTGAGTCATTTTATTTATCTATCAATCAACTATCTATCCATTTACTGTGAGCACTCAAAGTTTAATGCCTGGACTTACAAAATCTTTGAGGAGATTTCACAAATCTTAATGCATTTTATATCCCCAGAGCTATTATTTGGATGTTTCTCACCCAAAATGTGGGCAGGAAACTTAATCCTCAATGCAACAGTGTTGGAAGGTGGAGCCTAATGCAAGATGCGAATGGATTAGTGCTGATTATAATAGGATTGGAGTCTGCAAATTCAATCACTTAGTTTCAATCTCCCATTCTTTGTCCTCCAACCATGAGATGACATAGCAAGAAGCCTTCTGTCAAATACCAGCTCCTTAAATCTTGGATATTCAAGACTTTGGAATATGAGACACTAAATTTTTGTTCACATATAAATATGATCTCAGTATTTTGTTATAGTAGCACAAAATGGACTGACACCCAGTGTCTAACAATTAGTACTGTTCATAACTGTCATCTTTTGAGGACTTGCTATATTCTAGGTACAATAGTTTCCTAAATTCCTAAATTCTATGTACCCAAATAGATCTCAATCTCTAAAATAGCCCACTGACATAGGTAACTACATAATATCTCCTCAATTTCTTACAATACATGTAAGAAAACTGAGGTACATAATGGAAAAATAACTCGCCAATGTCCATCTTCTTAGTCAGTGATAGAGCCCAGGTCCCCAACTCTGAAAGATAATTCTTACCAAGATGACTTCAACACGGGTGTGGTCACCTGCAATCTGCATGACAACTATGGGACTGGAGTTTATATTAACACACAGGAGTAAGAACAAAGAGTGTTGGGTCATCTGGACAGGTTTTTTCAACAAATATATAACAATAATCAAGGTAATTGGCATATTTTTCTTTTTACTGTGAGTTTACACAGTGTTTGCCACAACTTCACTTTTATCTTGGGCGGATGTTGATCTTTCTAATACATTGCTGCCTCCTGGCTCAAGTTTTGCTGCCATCAAGAGTAATGACAGTTAATATGTTCCTGAAACATAATAGATGCCAAAACTCTGCTATGTGCTAAACCTGTATTATTTCATCATAACTTAACCTAAGCCTTATGAGTAAAGATATTATTATAAGCTTCCTTTCATAGATGAGAACATTGAGGCAAAAACTTAAGCAATTTACCAAAAATGATATCTTTCTGGGTAGATCCAGAATGTCAATCTGGTTTCATCTGCTTCTAGAAAAGAAACTTTCTGTCCTTTGATATACTGAAGATATAACAGATGATCTCAAGATTCTGGCCCCAGTGAATCTGAATCTTGTTTAACACAGAATAGCACAATGTTAGCTTTATAAAATTGTATCTTTTGGGGGGATGTCACCAATAATTCGAGGTTCACACTCTACTAATTTCCTATCACTGCTAAAAAAATTATCACAAACTTGGTGGCTCCAAATAACACACATTTATTCTGTATAGTTATGAATGTCAGAAACCCAAATTCAGTTTCACTGAGCCCAAACATAGGTGTCAGCATGGTCCTTCTCCCTGGGGAAGCTCTGGGGGAAACATCCTTTTCCTTGGTCTTTTCAGCTTCTAGATCTGCATTCCTTGCATTCCTTGGCCTTTTGCCCCTTTCTCTAGCGCAAGCAGCTTAGCATCCTCAAATTGCTCTACTTTGTCATCCCATCACCTTCTCTCTTGTGTTGTAGTCAAATTTCCCTGTACCTCCCTATTATAAGGACATTTGTGATTACATTTAGACCACCCTCAGATAATGCAGGATAAGATAATCTACTCATTTCAAGACTCTTAACTGGTTAACTCTTAACCCCATCTGTACTATCCCTATAACTATATAAGGTTACATTCACAGGTTCTAGGGATTAGGCCAAAGACATACTGGGGAAGCCATTACTCAGCCTAAAGACACTACTTATTTGTGCATGTCCTTGATTTTCACAACAGTCATAAAAGTGAGCACAGATGGGTCTTTTAGAAAAGTCTACATTCTAAATAGCTGTGCACAAGTGCATTAACATGTCTAAAATATTGCTCAAAACCTATGTAAAATTAAGTTTCACAGGAAAACTGTAGATGTTGACAATATTAATTCTAAATCTTCTTCTTTCTTGTTAACTGTCTTAAAATATATCCAAAGATGTTTGCATTTTGTCTTTCTTTATCATAGAAAGTTTGTAAAATTTTAGTAATTTCAATACTTAATATGACATAAACTAATAAAAAAGGATGGATGAGACTAAAAGAGTTTATGATGCTGTTTTATCTGCTTGTGGTGGGTATAGTCAATCTACTTTTGTTCTCATAAGCAGCTTTATTAAAATCTATGAACACTTACAATTTAAATTTTTTTAAGTAGAAGAGCTTCTGTACTTATAACAGTAAATTTATAAGAACATTTTTGAAGAGATACAGACTGCTTATAATATGTGAGATCTCATTAGGTAAATAAAATGTTATTTATGCTTGCAATCTAATGAGAAATGTATAATTTATCTTAAACCACCTGCTTCCACATAGAGTTTATACATACTTAAGAGTGCATTTATGCCACATGGTTCTCATAGATATCTTTGAGATAGATAGAACAGATATAACCTCAACTTTGCAAAAAAAAGAAACCTACTGAGAAACAGAATTCAGGTTAGTTCTCATCTGAGATATATGAGCTAATTACACCTAGAGAGACCAGAATACAGATAGATGTCACTATCTTCCTACTGAGGTTATACTGATATGATTTTATTACACACTTCCTCTAAAGTTACTTAAACATTCTATTTGCTTGCTTTGAAGAAACTGATACTTTTTAAAAATTTAATATGTTGAATTTACTTTCATGACTGAAATTGATTACAAATGCCTTTTTTTTTTTCAAATTTTATTTTACATTCAGGGGGTACATGTGCGGGTTTTTTACCTCGGTATATTGTGTAATGCTGAGGTTTGGGGTATGAAAGAATAGTACCCAGAGGGTAGTTTTCCAACCCTTGTCCCCTCTGTCTCTCTCCACTTTAGTAGTCCCCAGTTTCCATTGTTGCCATCTTTATACCCCTGAATACTCAATGTCTAACTCCCACTTATAAGTGAGAACATGTTATATTTGGTTTTCTGTTCCTGTGTTAATTTGCTTAGAACAATGGCCTCCAGCTGCAACCCTGTTGCTGCAAATGACAATATTGTTCTTTCTTAAGGGTGTGTAGTGTTACGTGTTATATATGTACTGCATTTTATCCAGCCCACCACTGATGAGCACCTAGGTTGATTCCATGTCTTTGCTATTGCAAGTAGAGCTGTGATAAACATGCGAGTACATGTATCCATTTGGTAGAATAATTCATTTTTCTTTTGGATGTATGTCCAGTAATGGGATTGCTGGGTTGAGTGGTAGTTCTGTTTGAGAAATCCCCAAACTGCTTTCCACTGGGGATGAACTAATGTATATTCCCACTAACAGTGTATAAGTATTCCATTTTCTCCACAGCTCACTAGTGTCTATATTTTTTGATATTTTAATAACAGTCATTCTGACTGGTGTGGGATGGTGTCTCATTGTGATTTTGATTCAGATTCCTCTGATGATTAGTGATATGGTGCATTTTTTCATGTTTATTGGCTGCTCATATGTCTTCTTTTGAAAAGTATCTCTTCATGTCTTTTGCCCATTTTAAATAAAGTTGTTTTGGCTTGTTGAGTTTTTAAAATTCCTTATAGATTCTGGATATTAGACCTTTGTCAGATGCTTAGTTTGTGAATGTTTTCTCCCATTCTGTAGATTATCTGTTTATGCTGTTGATAGATTCTTGTGTTGCACAGAAACTCTTTTGTTTAATTAGGTCCCCTTGTCAATTTTTGTTTTTGTTAGAATTACTTTTGAGAACTCAGTCATAAATTATTTCCCAAGGCTTATGTACAGAATGGTGTTTCCTAGGTTTTCTTCTAGAATTCTTATATTTTGAAGCCTTACATTTACATATTTAATGGATCTTTGAGTCAATTTTTGTATATGATGATAGGCGGGGGTCCAGTTTTGTTCTTCTGCATATGATTAGCCACATATGCCAGCACCATTTATTGAATAGGGAGTCCTTTCACCACTGCTTATTTTTTGTTGTCTTTGTTGAAGACCAGATGGTTATAGGTGTGTAGGTTTATTTCTGGGTTCTCCATTCTGTTCCATTGCTCTTTGTGTCTGTTTTTGTACCAGTACCATGATGTTTTGGTTACTGTAGCCTTATAGTATAGTTTTAAATAAGGTAATATTATGCCTCTGGCTGTGTTCTTTTTGCTTAGGATTGCTTTGGAAATTCAGGTTCTTTTATGGTTTTATATGAATTTTGGAATAGTATTTTTCTAGTTTTGTGAAAAATGACATTGGTAGTTTGATAGTAATAGCATTGAATTTGTAGATTGCTTTGGGCAATATGGCCATTTTAATGATATTGAGTCTTCTAAACCATGAGCATGGAATGTTTTTCCATTTGTTTGCATCACTTACAATTTCTTTGAGCAGTGTTTCATAGTCCTCCTTACAGAGATCTTTTACCTCGTTGGCTAGATGTATTCCTAGGTATGTGTGTGTGTGTATTGTAAATGAGATTGCATTCTTGATTTGGCTCTTAGCTTGAACATTATTAGTGTATAGAAATGCTACTGATTTTTATTTTCAATTTTTTAAAATTTTTGTGGATACCTAGTATTTGATAGCACAACAGGGTGACTATAGTCAATAATAATTTAATTATACATTTAAAAATAACTAAAAGAGTATAATTGGATTGTTTGTAACACAAAGGATATGTGCTTGAAAGGATAGATACCCAATTTTCTATGATGTGATTATTATGTTTTGCATACTTGTATCGAAATATCTTATGTACCCCATAAATGCTATTGATTTTTGTACATTGATTTTATGTTTTGAAATTTTACTAAAGTTGATAAATTTTATTAGACAGATGGAGAAACAAAGGCACAATGAATTCAATATGCTCAACACAGATATTGGTCTGTTTGTATCTATATTTTCACAGACTCAACTGATTTAAACATCATCTTAAGAAGTCTTCTTGTTCAAGATTTTGTTTCATTGAATGTATAGTATTATACATTATGTGTTTATATGCATGTGTATATGTATAAACAAATTATATATATGTACAAATAAATTATCTCTCTATATATAAATATGTGTTTCTTATCTGTGAACTATGCTAGAATATAAGTTCCATGAATGCAATGATTTTTGTATCTTTAATTTAATAATTTATTTCAAGTGCCTAGACTTGAACTGGATCCACAATAGTTACTAAATAAAAATCTGTTGAACAAGTAAATTAAGTCAAATTCTTATCCAAATAAATGAGTGTGGCTTTGATAAGAATATTAATTACAAAAACGTCTCTTCCCTTAAATGGCAACTTTCGTATAATTTATTCTCATTGTGCAAAGGAGAGAACTGAAGCTCATTAAAACACAGAAATGAGGACAAGTGTGGTGGCTCACGCCTGTAATTCCAGCACTTTGGGAGGCCGAGGCGGGTCCATCACAAGGTCAGGCGTTCAAGACCGGCCTGACAAACATGGTGAAACCTCGTCTCTACTAAAATGTAAAATAAGCCATCTATACTAAAATGTAAAATTACAGGTGGCGTGCACCTGTAATTCCAGCTACTTGGGAGACTGAGACAGGAGAATCCCTTGAACCCTGGAGGCAGAGGTTGCAGTGAGCCGAGATCCTGCCACTGCACTACAGTCTGGGTGACAGAGCAAGATTCCTTTTCAAAAAATAAACAAAGTCAAGCAAACAAACAAAAAACAGAAATGAGATGAACTCACCATGGCCACTCAATAGTTGGTATTTAATGTTATATTTGCATATAAATATAAATGATCCCTTCTACCTTCACTCTACTCGGTTAATAGATGATCACATATGTAGAAGTGTCTTCTTGCCCCTTATGCAGGATTCATGCTTTCATTGAGATCTAAGAGATAAAAGATACAGGTAGTCTGGGGGCCTAATTTTGACCAACAGTACAGGACGGGAATTTATATTGACTTTTACCATAGAATGATAGGAACTCCCAAATGCTCAGGATTACCCCCACTTCCTTTAGTCCAGCATTTTTCCTCCACACTAAACTGTTCAAATTCTTTTTTGAGAATTACTTGAAAGAGAACAGAGGTAATTCAGCCACCTCTCATTTCTACCGTGCTTGTTTAGCTGAAATGAGACTCAATCTTAGACACTAATTCCTATTCTCAGGAAGAACAGAATGAAATGCTCTGTTCGCCAACAGTGTCCGCAGTGATTAATCTGTACTCATGTTGTGGTTATGTCTGGAGAAAAGCATGAAGCAGTATTTGCATAATTGTTTACAAACTCATCCTACTCATTGATGGGTGTGTATTTACCCCACAAGCTGCACTCAGCTGAGGTTAATACTCTCCAGAGTAACAGAGGAAGAGCTGCAATCATTTTAGTAGAGCAATTGTGTTCCTTAAGGGAACACAATTAGGTCAGAAAGACCTAATTCTATCACTTGACTGCTCTCTTAGCAAAGATCATTGTTAAGGTGATTTGGTTGATGAAGAAAACTGACATTTATTGAATTCCTAAGGATTTAATAAATTCATTTTGCATTCAACAACAACCAAGAAAAAAGGAAAGCAGTTATTACATGTTATTACACGTCTTGTACTACAGAGGAAGCTGTAGCTCAAGAAGGTTAAATGTTTGGTCAATATCATACAGCTACTATATGTTGAACCAAGACTTGAGTTCAGATCAAATTCTAAATGTTTTAGCTACATCCCAATGCCCATCTGTTGTGTGTGTGTGTGTATGTGTGTGTGTGTGTTTTCTAAACCCATTCCTGCTTTTAAGGAAGGGAAGAGGGTCTGAAGGGATTATTATGTAGTCTCTGCCTAAGAGTTTGTTTATAAAATAAATATTCAATAAACATAGAATTGAAACTTTTATAAAGGAAGTTCAAGTTTTGGGGGGGTACACACTTTTATTAAGTATTTAGTGTTTCTTCTATACATTTTCTACAATACACTAGCAGTTCCTCATGCTGTTTGGGGGAGTATTTGGGTTCTTTGGGATTGGAACACAAACAAACAAAACAAAACAAATACAAAAATATTTTTACTCTGTCTTAGATGCACCAAGCAGGGGAGAAGTTAGTCAGCTGGAACTCAGCTGTTGATGCTTTGGCTAACAGTCTAGAAATCTGCCAAAAATATTCTTCCTTTTCAGAAAATTCTTAGCTCAGATCATATAAAAGCCTGTAAGAAAAATCGAGAAATTTGTATAGTTCTCATTCTCAAGCCAAGCCTGGAAAATGGCTTGCCCCAGTGGCTGGAAGCCAGCGAGTGTGATTATGTTGGAATCAGAGACGAAGAGAGAAAGACATCTGAACCCACATTTCTTTTATTAAACACACCAATTCTTCTGCCAGGATCATGGAGTTATTGGATTTGACCATGAGGAGGCATAATGAAACCCACACCACAAGAAAGACCATTATTGAATACCTTCTTTACCACATCCTGTAATACAAATATAACCAATATTACGTATAACCATATTAACCCCCCACAACATCCACACCAATAAGCATGTAAACAGCAATAAAATAGTAAAACAGATAAATGAGGTTAATAAGAGTTGTTATAAAGAAAATTAAATAGAGTGATGCTACAGTAACTTATGGTGGGGTAAAAGTTACTTTAGCTAGACTGGTCTTGGAGAAACCCTCTCCCTATATATGATACATAAACTTGAATGATGAAAAGGAGCTATCCATGAAATATTCTGGGAAAAAAATATTCTACTACAGCTTTGTATGTGCAAAAATCCTGAGTTGAATATTAGCATATGTGTGAAACAAAAGTAGGACCATTGTAATAAACAGAGAGAATGATAGTAGGTAGGTGCTGAGAGGAAGGATCAAGAAAGGCTTGGTAGGTTATAGTTCTTACTTTGAATGTACTTTAGGTACACTGGGATATTGTTAGATAGATTTACACAAAGGAGTTACAGGACATAATTTATACTTTAAAACTGCATTGCTGAATGGAAAATGTGGTAAAGTATAGCAAGAGGGAAACAGGACAACAGTGTCTATGAGCAGTAGAAAAAAAACCATTTAGGGGACTTAGACTGTCATGGGTAGGGGGAGAGTGAGGCTGTTGACTAAACGAGAAGTGAAGGATTTACAGTTGTACTCCATGCAAGTAAGACATGTCAGAGGAGCCTCTGGATTTCTTGATGCCATTACTTTTTATTACATGACATGAAACATTTGTGCCATGGCACAGCTGTGCCTTGAACCCAGGAATGAATCCACGTGAAAATTTAATGGTTACACACTAATGTGACTGGCAGTGTCTGTGACCATACACATGGAAAACAGGAGAGTGAGAGATGGAAAGAGTGAAGTAGGAGAAAATGTCAACAACTGCTTTTAGTATTGAAAGAGTTTTAGGATGAAATATTGATGTGAAGTCCTTGGAGAGCCACAGAAAGATCAAAAGCAAGACAAGATGGAAAGATAGAGAAGAAGGCATTAAAAAAGCAAAAATGGATGGCATGACGATAGAAAGAGGGATTGAAGAAACAAAGAAGACCAAAGATGTATGTGATAGGGTGCATGGTAGAGACTTAAAGTCATAAACAGAAATTCCTTTCCAAATCTAGAATAACATACTTCAGAGGAATGCTAGACCTAAGAGTCTGGAACACTAATAATGAGAATAATTATTTTCCACTAACCTTGCATATGAAAGACACTGTGTTAATTGCTTTATGAGCTGCATGGGGAAACTGAGACTTTGAGAGGTAATTCAACTTATCCAAAGCCTACAACCATTTATTTTCAAATTCAAGATTCCAATCCAGAGCCATGTAATCCCAAACCACTTATCTCACTGTAAATTAGTTTTATTTATTTTTGAACTGTTCATAAATAGCATCATATAGTGTGAATCTTTTTGGTGCCTGGTGTATTTCTTCAACATTTTGAAATTCATTCCTGTTTTTGCATACTCCTTTTCATTGTTATAAAATATTTCATGACTATAACACAGCTTGGTGTTTATGAACACATACGATATTTCCAGGTTTAAAATTATTGTTATAGGCAATGCAGATAAGAACTCTCCTGCATATATCTTTTTTTTTTTTTTTTAAGACGCATTCTCACTCTGTTGCCCAGGCTGGAGTGCAATGACGTGCCCTTGGCTTACTGCAACCTCCACCTCCCAGGTTCAAGCAATTATCATGCCTCAGCCTCCTGAGTAGCTTGGATTACAGGCATGCGCCACCACACCTGGGTAATTTTGTTGTATTTTTAGTAGACACAGGGTTTCACCATGTTGGCCAAGCTGATCTCGAACTCCTGACCTCAAGTGATCCATCTGCCTCAGCCTCCCAAAGTGCATACATCTTTTAAAACACATTTTCACTCATGTCTGTTGGTATATATTCAGCAGTGGAAGTGCTTCATCATAGGGTATACATATTTTCTGCTATTGGAGATAATGCCAAAGAATGTTTCAAAGTAGTTGTACCAAATCCCTTCCTTCATAGGAATGGAAATGGGGAGGCTCTTGAGGGGGAGGAACTTGCCAAAGAAGAGGGAGCTGAGCCTGCCCTAGAACCCAGGCTGCCAGCTCTCCTAAGCCATGTGCCCCTCCCAGAAAAATGGTCTACTCCCCTACCCTAAATCATTCACTTCATAACATGCCCATTCATTTCTCTCATTGATGTTCTATGTAAAATGCCTAAAATGTATTCATTCCTCCTCTCTGCATATCCAGGAGAAAATTTTTCTAAGTAGAATTAATTTTAAAATAACAAAACAAAACAGGGCAACCATTTGTGGAAAGGCTGTCTGATGGGAAAACCAGACAGCTACATCCATGGATCTTCAATGTACCTTTGAGTCAGCTGGGATTCCTTAGTGAGTTTTGTTGCAAAGCTGAGTCATTGGCTTTTGACCACATGTACAAACAAGCACCATTATATTTAAGAAAGAGCAGCAGCACTTTCCAAAAAATATATTTTCCCCTCACTCTCTTTTTCCTGGACATCATGATTTCTGAAATCACCTCAAAGTGAGAGAAGCCGCCAATTTCACCAATTGCCATAACAAGCTAAACTTTTGAAAAACACATTATGACATAATAAATATGCATATTTCAAAGCTTTACAAAAAGAATAGAGCACAGTGAACAATTTCACTTCATAGCGTTTCATTAATTATAAAGCAAACAGATATGTGAGATCTAAAGTGTGCACGTGTGTGTGTGTGTGTCCATTTTAGAGACCTACTAGGAGTTATTTACTATTAAAAATCCATATAAAGCATGTTGGCTTCATGGACAGAGATCAGTTTTGTAGGATCCTCACCCCTTCTCAATGTCTGATGTTTTAATTTTTCTTTCTATTAATAAGTCCATGAGTTATTCAGCTTTGATTATGATCACTTAATAAAAACCTTGTCAAGTTGCTTCCCCTCTCTCTGCATCTCCAACAATCCATCCATCTCTTTTCTATCCAAGAAGTTCTATAATTCTTAGTTGGGAAAACCTATCTAATGCCTATCACATTTATTTATTCATTCAACAAGCATTTGTTGAGTTCCTGCCGTGTGCCAAAGCCCTAAACTCACTACTAGCACTATTACATTGGAATTACATTTTTTGTGAGTTTTCTTCAAAAGAGAACATTGTTTAACAGAGACCCTACTCTCTGTGACTGCATAGTGAATGGCTTCTGAAATAATTCCCACATGTGTTAACTACTAGGAGAACTGTATTAAGACAATTTTTTGAAGTAAATTAGAGACTCAGTGAGAAAAATGGCCACAATCGACTAATATGTCTACTAAAGGTGCATAAGTAGATGAAATATGTATTTGTGTTATTGTCTAATTGAATTCTTGTAAAGAAGAATTCAAACAACACAGCAGATGGGGAAAGAAAAGTCACAATTGGGCAGTTTAGCAAGCAAGGCTCCGACTGCATGTGTCTGCAAATACAGAACGATTCCCAGCATGTGAGGCTACTGAGTGATTTTGGAAGGCTTTGGGACATGATCCCATCACTCTTCTAATTCCCAAGAAAAAGACAACACTTTGGCAAACACCCTGTTAAGCAGCACATTGCAAAATACAAATGTATCAGAGTTAAAAAAGAAAACAAAAAGACGACATTTGAATGTCTGTCTGTCTGTGACACTTTGGACAAGTCACTCATCACTTCCCTGGAATCTGTCTTCCCTTTTGCTAAAAGAGGGATAGAATCTTGATGAGCTCTAAGAATGCACGGAAAAACTTGCCTGCTTCTTTCACACATCTTGCTAAATAATTGGAATGAGTGCTTTGCTTAAGATACCAAGCAGAATCCCCTCTTTCTAAGAGGTAATCTGAAGAAGTCCATGTGGGCCCCTTTTGGGTGGAGTGGCCAGGCCAGTTCAGCAGATGGACACAGATTGCAGTCAGGGGCTGGTGAATCATCTGCAGCACACGTTAGTCATTCAGGTGCATTTGCATTGAACTCTGTGGCTGGGAATAGGCCCCAGACTCCGTTTGTTTATTTCCATGGATGTCCCAGAGCTTGTTGTGAAATAAGAAATTTATAAATTGTTATGTTCTATTGCTGACAGCTTTCTCCCTTCTCTTGATGATCAGCAGCCTCTTCGTCCCTTCCTCCACTCTAGAGGGAGGGAATTTGTTTGACTGAACAATGACCAGGTGTCCTGCCCTGAATTGGGAACTTAATATTGATTATCTTATTTTATCCTCATAAAAACCCTGTGAAATAGGTATGATGATCCTAGTATTTAGGTGTAAGAAGAGGAGCCAAGAAAGTGTAAAAAGATTGGCAAAATTCCACAGTTAGGAAGACTCAAACAGAGGACTTTCTTTTTCAAAGCCATGTTCTACATTATACGGCTTCTATCCTAGAAAAGAAGGTTCAGTCACACATTATTTCACTTGACTCATTTAGCTCTTCATAACAACCTTCTGAAATTGGGAGACAACATGGAGATAGATCTGAAGGCTGGAGAAATTGCAATAAAAGTTAATATTCACGTTTCTTTTCATTCTGTCCCTTCTTGGGAAAGGAGGGCATATAAATTTATGTTTGTAACTTCAGGTCAAAAATTATAGTAGGGATTCAAAACATTTTGTGGAACTGAGCTAAATTAGTTTTGTTTTTAATAAGAACATTATTTTACAGTTTGTTTATATTGATTATTGTGGCAGATTTAAATT
>NW_016806398.1:56516-85598 GCF_001698545.2 Rhinopithecus bieti
AAGCTTGGGAACTGATTCACTTGAAAAACGACAACAGTGACAACAACACAACTGACTTCCTTTTGTTCCCAAAGAGATAGCTGTAATTTCACATGCCTTTTTTTTTTTTTTTTTTTTTTTTTTTTTTTTTTTTTTTTTTTTGAGTCAGAGTCTCTCTGTGTCATCTAGGCTGGAGTGCAGTGGCGCGATCTCTGCTCACTGCAACCTCCGCCTCCTGGGGTCAAGTGATTCTCCTGCCTCAGCCTCCCGAGTAGCTGGGACTACAGGCACACACCTCCATGCCCAGCTAATTTTTATATTTTTAGTAGAGATGGGGTTTCACCATATTGGCCAGGCAGGTCTTGAACTCCTGACCTTGTGATCCTTCTGCTTCGGCCTCCCAAAGTTCTGGGATTACAGGCATAAGCCACTGCACCCAGCCTGGCTTATTTTACCTTACATAAAATACAGATTTCCTGAGTGCCAGATGAATGAATGAATAATTGACCTTTTTCACCTCTTCCTCCCTTTTCACATATAAAATGTGGATTCAGTGAGATTAATCAAAGCCTCACGAAAATGTAACGACTTGCCTCATTGGCTACCCTTCCTCTTTTTTTTTCTTTCTTCTTTCCCCTCCTGCCCTCTTTTTCCCCTTTAAATACCAAAGTTCTCAAAACCTTCTTTGGAAAAAAGCACAGGCCACAGATTCTACTGAAACTTGTGTTTCTTTCTTTTCTTTTTTTTTTTTCCCCAGGAGTGTCCTCAATCTTGGCAAAATTAACTTCTGACTTGATTGAGATCTGTCTCAGATATTTTTTGGTTTAAATGATCTTAGGATAGTATGTGAGCTCTAAGTTCACTGGCAGCCTTAATAAGTTCTAGAAACCATGGTCCTCAGTAACCTGAATCCACTGAGAAATGATAGCTTTTCCAGGTTATTATCTGCAGTTTTTCCAAGATCAATTGATTAGTCCTTCTATCTATTGGTCTTGAATACATCTGTAACAGCACGGTCCAATCTTTTGGCTTACCTGGGCCACACTGAAAGAAGAATTGTCTTGGGCCATACATAAAATACACTAACACGAATGATAACTGATAGGCTAAAAAAAAAAAATCACTCAAAAAAAAAATCTCATAATGTCTTAAGAAAGTTCACAAATTCGTGCTGGGCCACATTCAAAGCCATGCTGGGCTGCATGAGGCCCACAGGCTGTGGGTTGGACAAGCTTGATCTATAAGGTTCTGTAGTGCTGCTCCAAATTTAAAAAAATAAATGAAAAGCAAAGGACAACTTGAGGACAGGCAGTACTAGAACAAGGTTATATGTATTTAGAACATGGAGAGTGAATTTGTGGCAGGAAACTGCTACTGAAGAGGCCCCTGAAGGGAAACAGATGTCTCCCTGTCCCTGGCTCACATGAGCTCAAAAGAAGTGCGCTCTGAGGGAAAACATCAGCAACATTTGCATTCTGAAAAAAAAGTCTTTAAAAAATATCAGTTTCATAATAAGTCTTAATATCAAGTAGTGTTTGTCCTTCCTATTCATTTTTTTCAAAATTATTTTGTTTATTCTAGGCCCCATGCATTTCCATATAAATTATACAGGTAGCACGTTAACTTCTACAGAAATCTCTTCTAGGCTTTTGATTGTGTTTGCATTGAAGCTATAGGTCCATTTTGGAGGAATTAGCATTCTAGTAATATTGAGCTAAAAAAATTGAGAGGCACCTCCTGTATACGTTCAAAGTTCTCTCTCTGTGCAGCTAACTCCTCTCTATTACTCTGTACTGAGAATTCCAGCCTCCTTGGTCTCCTAGGACTCATTACTGGCTCCTCAACTCAGGGAACATTTTCCGTTCAGACTGCATTCCTTTTCTTGCTGTTAGGCCTGGAAACTCTCTCCAGGTGATAAGCTGTGGTAATTACAGTGTTCACCTTGTTTCCTGTCTTTCAGGAATCACTGCTCCTCATTGCCTAATGTCTTGAAAACCATTGGTTCATATATTTTGTTTGTTGGTAGTTTCAGTGGAGTAAGAGGCTAAATATGATCCCTGTCACTCTTTTCTGAGAAATCAAAGTTGATATTTATTTTTTAATAAATTTTAATAAAGAGAGTAAAGGCATTTTATTGTTACATACATATTTACAATTTCCGATTGTGTCCACTTCTTTGTGTAAGTGCTAAATTATTTCTGATTATCTTCTAGTTGAAAGATTTCTTTAAAGCATTTCTTCTAGAGCTAGTTGACCAAAGACAAGCTCTTTCAGCTTTCGTTTGGTCTGTAAAATTCTTTATTTTGCTTTAGCATTTTAATTATATTCATGCTGATATAATATTCCGATTGACTTTTTAATTTTGTTTTTGTCTTTATTCAAACTTTAATAATGTTGCTTTACTTTCTTCTGAGTTCTATTTTTCCTGATGAGTATTCATTCCCTTTTATCCTCTGTGCATAATGTGTTGTTTTTGTTTGCATGATCACAACATTTTTTATCATTGGTTTAAGAAATTTTATTATGATGTGCCTTGTTGTAATTTTCCTCATGTTTCTCCTGCTTGTTATTTGTGCTCCTGGGATATATGAGTTTATAATTTTCTTTGGATGTGGAGAATTTTTAGTCATTATTTCTTTAAATACTGTCTTGTTATTCTTTCTCTCTCTTCCCTCCTTTGGGGACTCCAATTATACATATATGTGGTTGCTTCTAGTTGTCCTATAGTTCACAGATTTCTTGGTTACGATGATGTCTGTCATGTTTCTGCATGCAAAATTTTAATTACTCCACTTGTAATTAGTAAGCATTATGTGTGGAGATAATTTGAAACTATTTAAATAGTATGCCTCTCATCATCCCTAATGGTAGTATACATTGATGCATACAATGATTAATATAATAGTGTTTTCCAAGTGGTAATTTTTATTTACATTATTCCTCTTACATTTATCAGTGTAATTCTATCTGACAGGCAGAATAATGGTCTTTCCAAAATGGCTACATCTTAAACCCCAGAACTTGTGTATATACTATGTTTCATGGCAAGGAGAAAATCAGATTGTAGATGAAATTATAATGGCTAATCATCCGACCTTAAGAAAAGGAGCTCAGTTTGGATTACTTAGATGGTCCTATGTAACCACAAGGATCCTTTAAGTGGATCAGAGATGGAAGAGTTGTGTCAGATCAATACGGGAAAAATTCTACTGATCATCCCGGACACTGATGATGGAAGGAACCACAATGCTAGGAATGCAGAAAGCCTCTTGAAACTGGAAATGGGAAGAAAATGTATTCTCCCTTACAGCTTTCTGTAAGAAATCTACTTCAGCTCACACTTGATTTTATCCCAGTGAGACCCATTTCAAACTTCTGACTATAATTTTTTAATTTAAGAATTAATTTGCTTTTTTAATAAATTTGTAGTACAACATTACTTCAAAACATCATTTTGTCCAACATAGTTTCATTGTAATAGGAATGAGAAAAAATTTAAACTGATTTTTGGCCAGAGGGTCACTTTCTATGTGAAGTTTGCACATCCTTCCTATGTCTGAATGAGTTTTCTTCAGGTACTGGGGTTTCTCCTTACATTCTAAAGATGTGCATGTCAGGTTAATTGATGTGTCTGAATTGTCTGAATGAGTGTGCATGCATGTGTGTGCATTGTTTGCATGTATGTGTATGTGTGAGTGAGTGTGCTCTGCCATGGAATGGCCTCTGGTCCAGTATTGGTTCCCACCTCACTTCCTGGGTTGCCAGGATAGAGTCTAGCCCCTGGTGACGCTGAACTGGAATAATTGGGTAAATAATTATCTTACTTTTGTTTCAGTGTTTTATGTTAGCAATTTTTCAGTTTTTATTTTGAAGTTTGGTAATTTTTTTTTGTGATCAGCAATATATGCTAGGAAATGAACTCTTGTTATATCAATTAGCCTACGGTAAAATTGGCTTCCTGAACCAGTTGAAAAGTCAGAGTCTTCAAAAAACCATCCACTATGTAAAGTGAAGAGTCACTGTAATTTGTTACAATAACAATAGGAAACTAACATATTGTACAGTAAGGAAGGGTATCTTTTTCTCTCCACTTATTTATTGACATTCATTCATTTATTCATTCACTTATTCCTTTGTTATATCAGCATAAGTTTATGGATATTTATTTTATTTTATGACTTACATAATTCAATGTTTTTATTTTCTACTTTTTTGCTTGACTCAACCCAGACTTAGCCATTCAGCTTTCTTCATATCGACTCCCCTGTCCTTTCTCCATGTCTCCATTATAAGATGAGCACTTTCTCACCTGGCAGTGCTTACACTCCTAACCCAATGCTTCACTGACCTTCATGAATCATATTTCATATACTTAGTTGCTTCTCAGAATTACTAGTGAACTTGATATATCAAAAAAAAATGTGGTCTGCAAAAGGAAAAAATACTAAAAGCCATATGAATACTCACATCTTTAAAAGCCTGATTAAAGACGTTCACAACCATTCACCACTAACGTTTGAAATCGACATAAAGGAAACCATATCAGCTCTCAAAATGCCCTTGTTCCACAATTGAAATTGACATCTTGTGCTGCAATCTTGTTTTTTCATGCCTTCATGTCAGCATTTATTTATGCCCTTGTTTTAACCTAGAAGGAAATGAGAATACAGTTTCCAACAGCGATAAAAGCTCATCATAACCAAAACTTAACCTTCCAAAACTAATGAATCAGTGATTATTACCAATATAATCTAAAGTATTTTTGCTTCATTAATGCTTATCTTTAAAATGTTAAGTTAAATATGTATTCACAGTTCGTTAATAACTTACCATGCAGCAGGGGTATTTGAGGCCACTAAAAATTGAAAATAATTCTATACAATTCATCTTTATGATTATAGGTAATGAGAACATGAAATTTGATTTACAAATTACTTCTCAAAAATATAGGTGCTGTACAGAATAAGAATTACTTACAAATGAGATAAAAATATATATTGGTGCCCCATGGACGAACTATGGGGAATGCATAACTTTTGTAGGCTGCCTCAATAGTCTTCATGCACTTGAGTAATAATTTTAGAGCATTGAATTGGGCTGTTATCTTAAAAATATTTCCCTAATAAAATAAGTAGCCTTCCAGACTTTTCAAAATTCCAACTCAAAAATCTAACTCAGCAGTGTTTTCAGTATTTAAATAAGAAGTGACATCATTTACCTATAGAAGAATGCTCCAAGACAAACCAACAGTACTTCCTTGGTGAAAAAAAAGAAAGATAGGGAAAATCAATCTTTCAGTAAGAAGAGAAAGAGGCCAAGCAAGGAAGGCAGTCTCACATAACCACTCTGTTAGTAAGGATAGCTCCTGAATGTAAATTCAGACTGGAGATGGCAAATTCAGTGTTTTTTAATTCATTACAGCTGGAGACAGAGGCAGAAAAATATTGTGTATCTATGAGGAGATAGCACTTAAGGTGTATCTTAAAGGCTAGATATGGTTTAAGGGTAGGCATTATTGAAGAAAGAGCAGAGGCAGAAGTTTGGCATTCCACACAGAAAGTCAATCTGAAATAAAAGCACAGAACCAGAAACTTTGGGCAATTAATTCAGTCTGATAACAGTAACATATGAAGAGGCATAATGGGAAACTGGAATCAACTTGGAGGTAGATTGTGATGAGACTTGAATGACATCCCTAGATGAAGGACATCATTATTTGCCTTCCAAGCATCCACTGAATCTCTCCACAAAGGCTCATTTTGTTTGGCTGGAAATTCCTTTAATTCATGCTTCCACAGTTGGTCCTGATTCTCCTCAACTAACAGATTACAGCAGTCCCACAAATCTTCCCACAAGGTTCAACTCAGAGATGGGTTTTAAACCAAAACCTAAGGCAGTCAACTCCTGATATCGCTATAGATTCAACAATTCGTTCAGAGGGTAGGTCCACACCTTAAGATGAAGCCATTGAAAAAAATCCCTTGACTCTTGTTTGTCTCTCTGCCTCTAGATTGTGTGGTGTGCAGATAGAATACCCATGACTGCTTTAAACATTTTTCTACTCATGAGAAATACTGGCTAAACAGTAAAGCTGACATTTGGAGGGGAACTAAGAGAATAACAGAGAAATAGCTTACACCTTTGTATTAGTAAGTTTTCACACTGCTATAAAGAAATACCTGAGACTGGGTAATTTATCAAGGAAAGGGGTTTAATGGACTCACAGTTCCCCATGGGTGGGGAGGCATCGGGAAGCTCACAATCATGGTGGAAGGGGAAACAACACCTATTATATGGCAGCAGGAGAAAGAGAAATAAAGTGAAGGGAGAAGGAGCCCCTTATAAAACCGTCAGATCTCGTGAGAACTCACTCACTATCACGAGAACAGCATGAGGAAAACAGCCCACCAGGTTCTTCCTTCATCACAAGGGAACTATGAGGATTACAATTCAAAATGAAATCTGAGTGAGAACACAGATCCAAACCATATTAACCCTTATCAAATTGTGTCTATAGTGCAAATTACCTCTGGATTTCTCAGGGATATAAAACAATATATTCTTGTTACCTTTTAAATTATTGTGAGTTCGTTATTGTTCTTTGCAATCAAAAGTATACTGATAGATTTATTATTTAGGAAAGAGGGAACATTTGAAAGTTTTCAAATGTGTATATAAAATGATCAGTGTGGTATTATTGAAAGATGCTTTTGATATCTCAGTGGAAGCTGGATTGGAGCAGGCCAGTTTGGAAACAGAGAAAAAGAAAAATGGGGATGATATTACACTCATTTAAGTGGAAGATGAATCCTAACTTCAGATATGGCAGTGTGGATATGGGAATGTGGATAAGCTGAGAAACATGAACAGGGTCAAACTGAAGACTATTTTTAGTGTTGACAACCGAGTGAGTAATAGTATTTGACTCATATTTTAGACTCTGCTCATTCATCCCTCTCCCCATAAGGGTAGAACATGCTAATGTGAATTTCCAAGTGAGTTATGTATGGGAAGTGATCTTTGACATGGTCCTGGCATGGAAGTAACAAACAGGACTCCATTACTTTAGATTATCAATTGCCCGGTTCCTGGAGCCCAGTCATGATGGAGCATCAGCTACGGAGTGAGAGGGCAAGAGAAAGAAAAGGACAGATGGAGGGGGAACAAGAGTAGAATGGGTACAGAGGTGATCAAGTGTTGGATGGCTTCCAGAAAAACATTGATCGCAAATAACTTGACTGAGGTGTTACATAATAAAATCATATAACAATAATAACAATGATAATCATAATACTAATCAAGTTATTATCATAATAGACATTAATTCTTATTGAACAGTTACCACAATTCAGCCACTGTGCAAACAATTTATATGCTCTACTTTGCTCAAGTCTTAGAAAGAAACTTGCTCAAGACCAAACAGCTATGAAGATTTGGAGCTGGTGTGGAACACAGTATGCCTGACCACATGGTTGTAGAAACATAATTTTCAAAAATGATACCATCCAGGTCCTCACCTCCTTAGTTGAATCTCTTACCAACTGACACTTCAACTCTAACCGGTAACAGTTTTCCTTTCTATTGCTAGCCTTTTCTCACACATTCTTCTTATTCAACTTGAATATCACTTCTCCTGAAATAACTTGCATGACTTTCTGGATCCAAAATACACTCTCCCATGGTATACTGCCCCATGATAGTGTTAATTGCGAAGCTGCCCACTTTCCATGATAAATCAGAGACTATACAGTCAGAGACTTGACTGTTTTGCTCTCTGATTGGCACACAATGATTATTCATTAATTGTGTTGAATAAATGAATGAAGTCAGAAGGGGAGTGTGTTGGGGACAGAATGCTATTTGTAAGAAAAAATATGTGTGCCTATTTGTGTGTGTGTGGGGGGGGCTTGTCTTCAAAAATAAGATTTAAACAACAGCAAGAATATGCTTAGGCTTTTCTTTTCCAGTGTCCCGGAACCTGTCTGGGTGAGGAGGACTTCGGCATTGGGTAGCAAGGCATGGTTCTGTATGTCTATGCTTCCCACACCTCCTTTTAAATGGTTAGATTTAGCATGAAGATTTCAACTTCAAATAGTCTCTAAAGACATTATTGGTAACCAGCATAATACTTTTAGTGGCAAAAGGAAAAAAACAAAAGTAATTTAAGAAATGGTCGCTGGGCGCGGTGGCTCAAGCCTGTAATCCCAGCACTTTGGGAGGCCGAGGCGGGCGGATCACGAGGTCAGGAGATCGAGACCATCCTGGCTAACACGGTTAAACCCCGTCTCTACTAAAAAATCCACAAAACTAGCCGGGCGACGTGGCGGGCGCCTGTAGTCCCAGCTACTCGGGGGGCTGAGGCAGGAGAATGGCATGAACCCGGGAGGCGGAGCTTGCAGTGAGCTGAGATCCGGCCACTGCACTCCAGCCTGGGCGGCAGAGCGAGACTCTGTCTCAAAAAAAAAAAAAAAAAAAAAAAAAAAAAAAGGGAAATAGAAAAAAGGGCCCACAAAATCAAATCTCCTTTCAAAAACACTCAAGAAATAAAAAAAAAAAAAAAAAAAGGGGCAAAAGGAAAAGGAGCCAAACCATTTAAATTCCTTTCCAAAACACTCAAGCAATTAAAATAAAAACAATTACTCATATACATGGAGCAGGTCAGCACTTTTGTTTTATTATTTTTTACAGAATAAGAGAAATGTATAACTCCTAAGAGGCAGTGATATAAATATTTCAGCTGATAGTATGTCCAGGACCAACAAGGTAAAATAAACTAGATTTAAACAATCAATTTGACAAAGAGCTGCAAAAGATACTGTGAAATTCTGCAAAATTGCAGGTCCGGTTTCCCTAGAATATACTTCAGCCTACCAAAACCTTGACAATTATTCATGTTGGAGGACAAGTCAGAAATGCAGACAATGGGANTAGCGAAAAGAGGCCAGACAATTCAATCTCCTTTCACAAGCACTCAAGCAATTAAAATAAAAACAATTACTCATATACATGGAGCAGGTCAGCACTTTTGTTTTATTATTTTTTACAGAATAAGAGAAATGTATAACTCCTAAGAGGCAGTGATATAAATATTTCAGCTGATAGTATGTCCAGGACCAACAAGGTAAAATAAACTAGATTTAAACAATCAATTTGACAAAGAGCTGCAAAAGATACTGTGAAATTCTGCAAAATTGCAGGTCCGGTTTCCCTAGAATATACTTCAGCCTACCAAAACCTTGACAATTATTCATGTTGGAGGACAAGTCAGAAATGCAGACAATGGGAAAACAAACACTCAATCATCTGATTTCAGAATGGCACAGGGTCCAAAAAATGCCTGTTTGTCTCTTCATCCCTGAAACCTGGAGCTGGTCTCCTGATCTCTATAACTTCTAATACATACATTTCCAGTAACAATAAATATGGGTTCTTTGGGAAGAGGCTAGAAGGACTCACTAGTCACTATAAGCTTTTTGCCTTCTTCTTAGTAAGAAGAGGCTTTCTGAATTTTTGGACTTCTTACTTAGTTTTCCTTCTGATTTTCTTTGAGGAGAAATTACTATGTGCAGCCAGGCACAGTAGCCCAAACCTATAATCCCAGCACTTTGGGAGGCTGACGCGAGTGGACAACTTGAGGCCAGGAGTTCAAGACCAGCCTTGCCAACATGGCAAAACCTTGTCTCTACTCAAAATACAAAAGTTAGCCTGGTCTGGTGGCACACACCTGTAATCCCAGTTACTCAGGAAGCTGCGGCAAGAGAATCACTTGAACCCAGGAAGCGAAGGTTGCTGTGAGCCAAGAGCATGCCACTGCACTTCAGCCTGGGTGACAGAGTGAGACTGTCTCAAAAAAAAAAAGAAAGAAAGAAAAGAAAAGAAATTATTGTGTAGTAGACCCATGGTCATGCAAAGGATTTTATTTTTAATAAAACCTTGCATTATGACATTCTGAAGTTTTGTCTTTCTTTGTCTTCTAGCCAACATTCAGATTATCAGTCTGAAATCACAGATCTGACTCTTATGCCACTGCTCATTTCCTTTCTGTAACCACTGATTGTCTTCAGGACAATCTCCAAGCTCCTGAGCCTGGCACACAAAGTTCTCATGCTCTTTCCTTGCTTAAATCTTTAATCTCATTCCCCACTACTGCCTAATTTAAGTCCCACTCTTCACTCGTACAGAAGTGTGTGGTGATTCTCAGCTGGTTGGATTGTGGCACACCTTCAGCACTGCTGTGTGGAGTGATTTCCCACCTGCCACACCAGTTCTAACACCTCTCTTCTCAATCCATCCTAGTCTACCTAGTGAATTTCTATCTAACCTTTAATCTGAGCTCAATAATTAAATTACCTTCTTTGAGAAATCTTTTCTTATTCTCACAGGCAGATCTTGGAATTCTGTATATAGTTAACTTCAGGTTCTTGAGACCTCCACTGACCACTTAGGATGCTCTATCATTCCTTTTTACTTACAAATCAATTTCTTCAGCAAGGCTATGCCTCTTAGGGTAGACTGTGTATTATTTTTCTCTGAGTCCCATGGCTCAGGATCTTGCTTGATGGCAAAATCAATAATCAGAAAATAGTTGTTGGTTTCAGAGGCTGTAAGTTTTTGTTCAGTTTTCATTCATTCATTCATTCAATAAATGTTCATTGAGTTTCCATCTTGGGCCAGCCTTCATACTAGGTACTGAGGATGTAATAGTGGGTAAAATAGATAATACCCCAGATCTTATGAAGTATACTGGCTGAAAGAGGAGTCAGAAATTATTCCCTGATCCCAGTGGTCAACATACAGCTACAAATTAACACTAAATAAAAGACTATTATTATGATATTGTGATTGATGGATTAGTGTAGGCTTCACCCATGGAGTGACCATTACACTTGGATATGAGCAATAATTTGACATTAAGGATTTAGAGGTGGGAAAATGGAAATTATTTCACATAGAAGAGCTGGAGTGTTTAGAAGTTCTGTAATGAGAAGAAGCATGGTTTATTTTAATGAACGCAAATCACAGAGAAGAAATATTTAGGCCAGTAGTTCTCAACCAGGAGCAATTTTGATCCCCCAGGATACATTTGGCAATATGGAGATGTTTTGATTGTTACACCTGGGGTATAGTGTGGGTATCTAGTGGATGGAGACCAGAAACGCTGCTAAATATCTTACGGATGCTCAGGAAAGCCCCCAACATACCAATAATGCCAATATTGAGAGGCCTTAATCTAGTCAAATTTAGTATTAAATGAGGATTTAATACATTTTAAATGTCAAAATGAAGCTTTTATTTATTTTGGGGTTTGGTTTTTTTGTATGCGTGTGAGTTTGATTTTATTTATTTATGTTTCATTATAGATTCAGAGGATACATGTTCATGTATGTTACATGGGTATACTGCGTGATGCTGATAATGTAATAATCAGCATCTTATTACATTCTGATGTAACAATATATATAATATAATGATAATTATATTGTTAGGATATTATTAGATAATAATTGTTGTATTATTAGGATATTATTCTAATAATCATGCTATCCAAGTACCGACCAGAGTAACCAGTGAGTAGTTTTTCAACACTTACCTGCTTCCTTCCCTCTCCACTTTTGGAGTGGCCCATACCTATTGATACCATCTTTGTGACTATGTGTACCCAGTGTTTAGCTTCCACTTATAAATAAGAATATGTGGTGTTTGGTTTTCTGTTACTGCCTTAATTCACATAGGCTAATGGCTTCCAGCTGTATCCATATTTCCGTGTTGCTGCAAAGAATGTGATTTCATTCTTTTTTTTGGCTGCATAGTATTCCATGATGCATACGTGCCACATTTTCTTTATGCAATCCACTGTTGATGGGAACCTAGGCTGATTCCATGTCTTTGCTATTGTGAATGGTGCTGCAATAAACATAAGGTGTCCCTTTTGGTAGAACAATTTATTTTCCTTTGAGTACATATCCAGTTCCAGTAATGGCATTGCTGGGTCAAATAGTAATTCTACTTCTAATTCTTTGAGCAATCTCCAAACTACTTTTCACAAGGGTGAAAATGGTTTGCATTCCCACCAGAAGTGTATAAGGGTTCCCCTTTCTCTGAATCCTCACTAGCATCTGTTATTTTTTGACGTTTTAATAATGGTCATTCTTGCAGGAGTAAGGTGGGAACTCACTGTCGTTTTGATTTGTATTTCTTTGATGATTAGTGATGTTGAGCATAGTTTCATATATTTGTTTGTCATTTATATGTCTTCTTTTGAGTAATGTCTGTTCATGTACTTTGCCCACTTTTTAATTGAGAATTTTAAAATCCTATTCATTTGTTTAAGTTCCATGTAGATTCTGGATATTAATCTTATCAGATGCATAGTTTGCAAATATTTTCTCCTGTTCTGTAGGTTGTCTGATTCCTCTGTTGTTAGTTTCTTTTGCCATACAACAGCTCTTTTGTTTAATTAGATCCCATTTATCTATTTTTTATTTATTTGCATTTGCTTTTGGAACCTTCATCATAAATTATTTGCATAGGTCAATGTTTAGATGAGAATTTCCTAGGTTTTCTACTAGGATTTTTATAGTTTGAGGTCTTACATTTAACCCTTTAACCCATCCTGAGTTAATTTTTATATCTGGTTATAGGTAGGGGTCCAGTTTCATTCTTCTGTATATGGTTAGCCAGTTTTCCCAACACCATTTGTTGAATAAAGTGTCTTTTCCCCACTGCATATTTTTGTCAAAAAGATCAGTTGGTTTTAGGTGTGTGGCTTCCTTTCAGCATTTTCTGTTCATTCCATAGATCTATGCATCTATTTTTGTACTAATATCTTGCTGCTTTAGTTACCATAGCATTGTAGTATAGTTTGAAATTAGGTAGCATGATTCTTCTGACTTTATTCTTTTTACTTGAGATTGCCTTGGCCATTTGGGCTTTTTTTGGTTCCATATAAATTTTAGAATAGTTTGTTCTAATTCTGTGAAAAAAAATGACATTAACAATTTGATAGTAATAGCATAGAATCTGTAAATTGCTTTGGGCAGTATGGACATTTTAACAATATTGATTATTTTGAACTATTTTAATTATTAAGGCCTTTTTTTCTTTTGATCTAGGAAATTTCTCCAAATTCTGTTTCTTAATCATACTTGCTTCTTTATTACTGATAATGATATTACTGATAATGACTTCTCACTCCTGGTGTAGCAGGCTGCCTCTGGTTGTCCCTCTCAACTTCATGGTCCAGATGACCACTATTTTCTGGAGGACATGTCATCCAGGACTCAGGTTTCAGTTCCACTTCAGATTATGGGCTTTTCCCAGCTCCACATTTGGTTCTGGAAATTCCTGCAGAATTTAAGCACCACCTTTGGCTTGGAAAACCAGACAAGAAGCTCACAAATTCTCAGTACAAAGCAGGTGCTCTGAAAATATCTGTAGGCCTACACTAACGTACCATTTACATTTGTTGCAAATACTTACAAACCTACATTATGCTGTATTCCTACATGATCCTGAGCAACCAAAATATCAAGGGTCATGTGACAATTAAAGTTCACATTCTAGAGGTCCTTGAACAATAGACTAAGTTACTCTGTGAATTTTGGAAAGAGTGATATATTCCTAGATTGCTTTTCAATCAGATCTATAAAACAAAGTTATTTGTAGAAAATTTCAAAAGACATGTGCTCAAGCTCAATGAGATATGGTGAATGGAATATTCATGGGTGGGACTTAGACTTTTGTATTAGAAGAAATATCTTTAGGTCATGCTGGTGGTCAGCCATGGCAGGAGACTACTAAACCAGAATATCATTAAGGAATTTGTGATGGACACCTAAACATAAAGTCTAAAAAATTTTAGAGTTGACAAATGAAAGAAGCAAACACTCTCTTTCTCTTTTGTTTTGTTTTTGGAATAAAGCTTGTATTAGTCCATTCTCACACTGCTATAAAGAAATACCTGAAACTGGATAATTTATAAAGAAAGGAGGTTTAAATGGCTCATGATTCTGCAGGTTGTACAGAAAGCTAAGCTTGGGAGGCCTCAGGAAACTTACAATCATGGCAGAAGTTGAAGAGGAAGGAGGTATGTCTTACATGGCAGAAGCAGGAGAAAGAGTGAAGGGGAAGGTACTACACACTTTTAAACAACCAGATTTTGTAAGAACTCTGTTATGAGACAGCACTAAGGAGATGATGCTAACCATTAGAAACCACCCTCATGATCCAATGACCTCTCACCAGACCCCACCTGCAGCAGTGGGGATTATAATTCAACATGAGATTTGGGTGACGATACAGAGCCAAACCATATCATTCCACCTCTGGACCCTCCCAAATCTCATGTCCTTTTCAAGTTACAAAACTAACCATGCTTTCCCAATAGTCCCCCAGATTTTTAACTCATTCCAGCATTAATTCAAAAGTCCAAGTCCAAAGTCTCATCTGAGACAAGGCATGCCTCTACTGCCTATGAGCCTGTAAAATCAAAAACAAGTTAGTTGCATCAAAGATACAGTGCAGATACAGATATCACATAAATTCTCCTGTTCCAAGAGGGTGAACTTGGCCAAAACAAAGGGGCTACAGATCCCACACAAGTCTGAAACCCAGCAAGGCAATCATTAAACCTCAAAGGTCCAAAATAATGTCAGTTGGCTCCATGTTTCACATCCAAGCCACACTTACGCAAGGAGTGAGCTCCCAAGGCCTTGAGCAGCTTTGCCTCTGTGGCTCTGCAGGATACAGCTCCTGTGGCTCCTTTCACAAGCTGGCATTGAGTGCCTCTGGCTCTTCCAGGTGCACAATGCAAGCTTTCACGGGATCTACCATTCTGGGGTCTGGAAGAGGGTGACCCTCTTCTTACAGCTTCATTAGGCAATGCCCCAGTGGGGACTCTGTATGTGGGGCTTCAACCCCACATTTCCCCTCTGCACTGCCTTAGTAGAGGCTCTCCATGAGGGCTCCACTCCTGTGGCAGACTTCTGCCTGGACATCCAGGCATTTCTGTACTTTTTCTGAAATCTAGGCAGAAGCTCCCAATCCTCAACTCTTGCTCTCTGTGCACCCACAGGCTTAACAACACATGGAAGCTGCCAAAGCTTATAATCCATCTGGAGCAGCAGCCTGAGATGTATCTGGGGCCCTTTTAGCCAAAGTTGAAACTGGAGTGGCTGAGACACAGGGAGCAGTGTCCCAAGGTTGCACAGGGCAGTGAGGCCCTGGGCCTGGCCCATGAAACCATTTTTCCCTCCCGTGTCTCCAGCCCTGTGATGGAAGGAGCTGCCAGGAAGGTTGAGGCATTTTCCTCACTGTCTTGGCTGTTAACATTTGGCTCCTTTTTACTTATGCAGATTTCTGTAGGCTGCTTCTATTCCTCCCCAGAAAATAGAATTTTCTTTTCTACCACATGACCAGGCTGCAAATTTTTCTTTTTTCTTTTCTTTTCTTTTCTTTCTTTCTTTCTTTCTTTCTTTCTTTCTTTCTTTCTTTCTTTCTTTCTTTCTTTCTTTCTTTCTTTCTTTCTTTCTTTTCTTTTCTTTCTTTTTTTTTTTTTGATGGAGTCTTACTCTTGTCACCAAGGCTGGAGTGTGCAATTGTGTGATCTTGGCTAACTGCAACCTCCACCTCCCAAGTTCAAGTGATTCTCCTGCCTCAGCCTCCCAAGTAGCTGGGATTACAGGCACATGCCACTAAGCCTAGCTAATTTTTGTATTTTTAGTAGAGATGGGGTTTCACCATATTGGCCAGTCTGGTCTCAAACTCCTGATCCCAGGTGATCTGCCTGCCTTAGCCTCCCAAAGTGCTAGAATTACAGGTGTGAGCCACCACACCTGGCCTGACTACAAACTTTTCAAGCTTTTACACACTGATTGTCTTTTAAATAGAAGATCTAGTTTCAGATAATCTCTTTGCTCACACATATGTTCACATGGTTTTAGAAGCGGCCAGGCTACTTCTTGAATACTTTGCTGCTTAGAAAGTTATTCTGCCAGATACTTGAAATCATCACTCTCAAGTTCAGTTTCACAGATACCTAGAACAGGGATACAATGCTTCCAGTCTCTTTGCTAAAGCATAGCAAGAGTGGCCTTTACTCCATTTCCCAATAAGTTTCTCATTTCCATCTAAGACCACCTTATCCTGGATTTCATTGGCCATATCACTATCAGTATTTTGGTCAAAGCCATTCAACAAGTCTCTAGGAAGTTCTAGACTTTCTCTCATCTTCTTGTCTTCTTCTGAGCCCTCTAAACTGTTATAACCTCTGCCTGTTACCCACTTCCAAAGTTGCTTCCACATTTTTAGATATTTTTATAGCAATGCCACACTTATCCATTCTCACACGGCTATAGAAATACCTGAAACCGGGTAATTTATAAAGAAAGGAGGTTTAATTAGCTCATGGTTCTGCAGGTTGTACAGGAACCATGGCTGGGGAGGCCTCAGCAAATTTGCAATCATGGCAGAAGGTGAAGAGAAAGGAGGGGCAGCTTACATGGCAGGGAGAAAAAAGTGAAGGGGGAGTTACTACACACTATTAAACAACTAGATATCATGAGAAGTCTATCATGAGACAGCACTAGGGGGATGGTGCTAAACCTTTAGAAACCACCACCATCATCCAGTGACCTTCCACTAGGCCCTACCTCCAATATTGGGGATTACAATTCAACATGAGATTTGGGTGAGAACACAGAGCCAAACAATATCAAATCTTGAACTGGGCTGTTTGTCAGAATTCCTATTTCACTCAAATGTTAGATATTTTTTGTATATATGTGACCCTTTAGAGATGGTTAACTGTTCTAAAATTTCACACTGAGACCAGACCTTCCAGAGAATGAAGAAGTGAGACTCTTCAAGAAACTGCGGTGTTAATGTGCCAATTATCTGCATACAGCTTAAGTTACTAGTTTGAAATTCTATTTTTAATTGATTATCATTTTTATTTGCCTCTCAGTCACCTAACTGTGGTACTGTTTTCTGTAAGTTTCTCAGACTGACAAAAAATTCATGGAATAAAACATGCTAAAAAAAGTAAAATTATATAGTTAAGAATATAGGCCAAATGTAGTTGAAAAACTACTGAACTCAAATTCCCTTCAAATTCTGGATCCGGTGATTATTTGCTAAGTGTTTTGTGGAAAATCATATTACCTCTGTGTGCTTTAAATTTTCCATAGGTAAATGAGGTGTGATAACTTTTAAGTTCTTAACTAATGGGTGAGAACCAAGGTATCCATCAATGTCATAAATGTTTTACATGATTTTATGAATGTTGTTGGGTACCCTTGTCTCACATCGATACCATATCCAGATAAGGTCTGCAGAAAAGCTCAGTAAAATAGTGTCTCAATGGAGACAATAACAAATAAGTAAATAAGTTAGATTCAGCAGATAAGTTATATGATCTCTTTCTCTATTTTATAGTTATATTGATCTGTCTGGCTGTTAATTTAAAAAATAAAGTACTTTGGATTTGGTATACATTGTAGGTGTATAGTGCACAATGATGGAAACATTTGGAAACAACACAACATAATTTTTCTGAGACATTAAAGTATACAATTCAAACCAAAAGTCATCTGTAGTACTTCAAATATTCTATATTTTTGTGTCTATTAGTTTGTCTCACACTACTATACTTTCATTAAGTTTCTATTGCATTTGCCAGAGTGGTGATAACAGCCAAGATGTCAACTCAGCAATGGAGTGAAGAATAGATCAAAATAAAAATCTTCCTTTTCTTCAATAATCCCACATTAAACTTGAGATCATCCCACTTCTTGGGGTAGTCTTAAAGATAGAGGGGATTACACATTGTTGCCTACTTCCAGAGTGAGGGAATTTGGGGAATAGGTGAAGACTTGCTCAAAGTCACAGAGAGTATCAACATTGAAGTGATTCATTTCTGACCCCAAACCACCAGATCAATAGGATTCTCCACATTTTCCTTACAGCTTGTAATGTCTCTCAGAAAGGACACAGGTAGCATCCTTTTAGGAGGATTTCCTGTGTCTTGGACAGGAGAAGTAACTAGTTCCTGAAAACACCCCAACCTAACTTTTAATTCTGATCAGACTCTCTTGGAAAGTCTAGCTCTGTCTTCCTAGAAGTATGCGTTTGCACAAGATATTTAACCTCTCTGATGTTCAATTTTTCTTTTTGATAAATAGAGGACAATGGTAGCTATCTCATATGGTGTTGAAAGGTTCATTTAGGGCAAAGCGTACGTCTTTTCATAGACTTATCTTCAATACCAGGTGTGTCACCTTGTACGTAGCAAGCATTGAACATGTGCCCCTTTCTGACTCTTTTTCTCGCCCTCACTAATTGGTTGCCTTTAGAAGCTAATATCATCTTCAGCATGCCATAGGGTATCAACTGAGAGAATATACACTCACGCAGTTTTAAAATTCCAGCCCTGAATTGCATTTTCCTCCTGATTGTCTCAATTGTGTTCCTCCCCTAGAGAATCCCTCATCCCCATAGCCATTACCACTCTCCTCTCTCATGCTGTCTTAGTACTTCCAGCTGTTTTTCCTCATTTCCTATTTGGCTTTCACATTCTCTATTGGACCTGAAGGAGTCTCCAATTCACTGGTCACAGAATTTCGCAGGTCATTAGCTCCAGTCTGTGAAGGGTTTCCCACCTAATCTGGTTTTTCAGAACCTTCAGTTACCTTACCTGGGATGGGCCCCAAGTTTCTCCCACTAGACTCAGCCAGAAAGCTGGTGAAGCAGAGGGAAAACACTTGGATTTCTTGGCTCTTCCAGGACTGACCCCAGTGATCAGCCAACCAAACCACTTTCTAGCCACATAATTGGAAACACAGAGTCAATTTCTTCCTAGGTATTAATAGAGTTGATCAATATTAAATCCATCATACCATATGCATATTTTTAATCATGAAACTCATAATGGACCAGTGATAGTGAGCAAAAGATCCTCTGTGTCTTTCCAAGAGAGAGAAAAATATCACCATGCTCCAAAACACCAGAATATGTTTATTTTTTTCTTGGTTGGACCTGACCCTCTTTCTCTTTCTCTATATTAATTCATTCATTTCATTTTTTAATTTGTTTCATTTATTTTCTCATTTTAAAAATTGAGAGAAAGGGAGACAGCTAGTTATACAGAACACTTTACCAGACACTGGGCATTAAAAAAATTAGATGCAGTTCTTATCTCCAAGGAAGCCACAGTTAGTGGGTAAAGACAGACATGCACACAAATAAATATCAGCACGATGTACTAAGTACAATGCTAGAGGTGTTTACGCCATATTAAGATGGCATTAAAAAGTGGGTGACTATTTCTTATGATGGATTATAAAGAAGAGATTCTAAGTTTAGTAATTTGATCTTTTTTTTGAAAACTTAACAGTCAAATAATGGAAGAAATGATGCTAAAAGGGTTATCTGAGACATCATCATAAAGTAGGGCACAGTATAGAGTTTAGACTTGGTCATCTAGATGATATACAGCTATTGATAAAAATCAAACAGGAAAGAAGTCATTTAGAATGCTCACTTTGACAAAAGTGAGGGACACAGATTGGGGGAAAAGATATAGGAGGCAAATAATAAAGAGATGGGGTGACTGCAACAGTTTAGTTCAGGAACAATGGGTGTCTGAACAGGTGCATGGCAGTAGGAATAAAGAGAAGATTATGTGTTTTAAAGGCATGTAGGAGGTGTAATTAATAGGATACATTGACTAATATATATCATAGTTGAGGCAAGAAAAAATTGACTATGAATCCTGTATTTCTGATATAAATATGATTCTTAAATATAAGCATGGCTCTGACAATGCTTTTTTAATCCTTTGACAATATTCACCAACAAGCAACGTAGTCTTTTGAGCTGTAACCATATACCTTGTCCTTCACTTCTAAGTATTCTACTTCAGTCATAAGTGATTTCTCTCCATCCCCCACTACACACACACACACACACACACACACACAAACACACACACATACACACACACAAATCCTTCTGTCCAAGTACTTCCATGTGTAAATCACCTCTTTGCTGCCCCATTGCTCTCAGAATTAAACCCAGACTTCTTAACATGGATTAAAATGCTTGATGTGATCTCTGCCTGCCTTCCCAGCCTATTTATCCAGTGTTGCCCTGCATTTTCCTCTCCATTATAATCCATTATAATCCAACCACAGTGAACTTCCCTTTTGTTAGACCTCTGTGTCTTCGCAAATATGTTTCTTTTGCTGGGGGACACACACACACACAATTGCCTAGCAAACCCCTATTACGTTCAAAGCACAGTTGAAATATCATACCATTTGTGTATCGTCCCCATTATCCCCAACCCCTCGAATGCAGAGTTATGCCATATCTTCTCTCCCTAGACTTTTCGTGCCTTCTCAATGGCAACATTTGCCACATTTATTACTGCTAACAAATCGTTAAGAAGCCAAACACTATGCCAGGGGCTGAGGATACATTAATAAGCAGCACCATCTAACTTGCTATTATTTTAGAACTTACTCCCTAGAAATAAAGGTAAATATTAAACAATGACCAGTCATACTGGTTATTGAAAAAAGTACTTTGTACTTTGAGAGTACAGTCCTTGAGTTTAACTAAGCCAGGAGTCACTTGTGCTGAATCATACTGTAACATAATTACAATCATGGAGTAAGGAGAGTGGTTAAAAATTCACCTTATGGCATAGACCAATTAGAACATAAGAAAGTAATAGAATTTGGTGACTGTGCATATATCAAGGTCTTGATTAAGACCCATTCGTCTGAGATAGTGGCAGAACCTCTGGGAACCTGGAAGCTGGGTTGAAGTTTCTGAGATGATTGAGGTGTGACCCTAAGAAAAATAAAATCAGGTCTGGTGCAGTGGCTTATACCTGTAATCCCAGCACTTTGGGAGGCCGAGGCTGGTGGATCACCTGAGGTCAGGAGTTTGAGATCATCCTGGTCAACATGGTGAAACCCCATCTCTACTGAAAATACAAAAATTAACTGGGCATGGTGGTGGGTGCCTGTAATCCCAGCTACTCAGGAGGCTGAGGCAGGAGAATCACTTGAACCCAGGAGGCAGAGGCTACAGTAAGCCGAGATCACTGCAGCCTGGGTGATGAGAGCAAAATTCTGTCTCAAAATAAAATAAAACAAAATAAAATAAAATAAATAGAGGACTTTGAGAAGAATTCATGGTTCATCACCAATCTCTGCCTTAGACTGCAGCACAGGCTAGGCTCTAGCACAAGAAGTTTCCAAGAAGATTTTCTGTATGTGTATTTTAAATGAATGGGTAAATGGATAAATGAGCAAGTAAATGAGTAAACAAATACATGAATTAGAAAATCAAAGAACGAGACAACAATGAAAGATGATATAAGTAAGTGAATGCATAAATGAATGACCAAGTGAGTGAGACTCATGAATGAGTTAATGATTGACTCAATAAAATGTGAATGAATTTGTACACAATGTGTGAAGGAATACATATTGGCATGGAAACAGAAGTGAATATGAATAAGTGATTGGCCAAATGAATATTACAAGACTTTTTAAAATCTATTTTTTAGAAGAAAAAATGTATAAGCAGGTCCTGCATTTTGTAGTAATTAGAGTTTAAAGGAGGTGAGACATTTTAGCCTTTATCAATGTCATAAATTCTGAATTTATTCCTATGCAGGAAGAGTTTAGTTCTGTGAGTATCTGAAATTTGACTGTCCTATAGTTTCTGAGACGGGGAATTTTGTGCTTCAGTGAGATGGCCTCAACTTATCCCAAACACCTCTTCCCCTACACAGCCCTGAAGAAATGAGAAAAAAACAAGAAACATGGCAGGGACTGTGGACTGAGTGTCACCAGGAGAACCCAATGGGCTACTTTTATCAAATATTAGATTCTCAGACATTAACTTCAATCTACCAAGGTCTTGTCCTTGGTTCTTTATTCCATGAAACCCGTTTCATCAATGTGAAGAGTTACTTTTATAAAATGAATGCATATTCTGTTTTCTGCTTTCTCAAATTCTTCTGAAATTGATGATATAAACCAAGTGTCTTGGCATTAACTTGGTTGAAACACAGAACAGCCAAGGGACTGCATTCTTCTCATGTAGGACAGTAATTCTCAAACATGTGGTCCTCAGGTCATCACTTCATTGTCTCTTGAGGTATGTGATAAAAATGCCCCTACCTCTCCCTTATTTAGTCAGTACATTTGGGAATATAATCTAGTGTTCTACATTTGAAAACCATGGTTGTAGGCAGATCTCTTTGGCTGGCTCAGTTTTAACTGGAAGATTTACATTATTTAATAGTTTTAAGAACTGGTCCTCAGCAAAGAGAGCTTGGAAACTCCACTGTAGAGGAACTTTTCAATGGGAGGTATGTTGACCAATATTTTATCTTCCTTGAACAGTTCTGGAATAGATAAGGTCCTCTCTCTAGGTGTCCATTGATAATTCACATTTTTATTGCCTTATCTGTCTGTGCTCTAGTCTGGGAATTTTACTCCCCTGTTTTTTGTAGTTTTTGTTGTTTGCTTGTTTATTTGTTTTAGGACTTTAAATATATTTACTCTAATATCCTCTTTCTAATGCTTTAGTGGTTATGCCAAAATATTATACATAATTAACAAGGTCCTCGGTTAATTAAAATATTTATCCCCATGCTGAACAATACATGAATTTCAAAATTCTTTTACACTTCTCACTCCTTCCCAATACATGTGCCGTTGTTGTCTAATATTTAAGTTGCATCTTGGATTGTTTTGATTTTTTAACCTCAAATTAGACACTATTATTGTTTGGTCAGAGAGTTAGTATTTGTTTGTTTACCGTTTCCTCGCATCATAGACGTTACTTCTGGGGTTCTTCTTTATCCATAAACACATCCTTCAAAAATTTCCTTTATGAGAATTTATTCATGAGTCATTCAGTTCTTATTTGTCTAAAAATGTCTTCACTCCAGCCTCAGTCTTTAAAGGTGGTTTTTCTGGCTGTATAAGCCTGCTAATTTTTTCAGCACTTTGAAAATATTTTTCTCATCATTTTCAGTTACTCAAGCTCTAGTTAATTTCTATTTATTCTATCATTGTAATTTAGGTGCCGTCATCCACACATTTCTTACTTTTCGAAAAATTTTTTTAAAATGTTGATTGAAGCAGCCTACCACATTGGATATGCTCAGGATTTAGAGAGTAAGAAGACTGGGTTTTGATCTCCGCACTCCCATTCATCAATGAGTGGCTTTTGCATGATGATATAGTCTCTGTGATGCTGTTTCCTCTCTCTGCAAACTGAAGTTCTTACTATCTCTTTGAAAGAATGTGAGAGTTAAATTAGGTGGGTTAGCTAGGTAAAATGAGGTTTCTTGGTAGTTCCTCAACAAATTAATATTAATAAAGAACTTTGCATATTGCATTGTAATTATTTCATAATGTCTCTGCAAGGATGAGTTCAAGCAAGGTGTTCAATAAGCACTCAATAATTTAATATCCAAGACATCCATAGCTAGTTAAAAAATATGAAACAATTTTAACTGAGAAGTGTCTGTACATTCCAGATACACTAACGTCAAGCAAGAGGCTGGGCAAGAATTGACTCTATATAATGTTCAAGCAGTGTAAAATCCAGTCTTTATGAGTAAGGACATCTGTCAGCCATTGGCTAACCTTTGGTATGGAAAATTACCGAGGGGTCCTCTCAAAAACACTGCATGAATATATTAGGCTGTATTATAAATATTAGCTAAAATAATCAAGCTGCTATTTTTCAAAGTCCTGTTTTATGCTTTCATAAATTACAACATGCCTTTATTGTCTTTAAATTTAGTAAGGTAACACCCCTTGGCTTTGGATGATAATGATGCAAAGGTAGTGATAATACTATAATTATAGCTTAAGTTTCTACAATTTCTTACCCCTTAAAGAATTTCAAAACCTTGGCTTGCTATCATGTACAGATATTTTGCTCACTATCTACTTCAAATAACTGTAAAGGTAGAAACCAGCTGCTAGAAACCACGCTTTAGTGGGGTCCAAAAACAGAACAGTCAACTCGACCCAAATGGAACTAGAAGCCAGAATTTTGCAGTCAATATTTATTACTTTTGCACTCCCAGCCACACGCCCAGGTTTTAGGAAGATAATTCTCTGTTTGTAAAATATAGAAACATGTATATTTAAAGGTTGGAAAAGACCCTTAGTAACAATGCCATTCCATTTCTTCATCTTACTAATGGGGAAACTGAGAGTCAGTGAAGAAAAGAGACTTTTGAAAGCTTTATAACATTAGCAGCAAAGCTGAGAAATGGAATTTAGGTTGACCTATTGTCTTCCTGTCTATGGTTCTAGATAACTCTGGATCTTTACAGTGAGCACCACTCTTACTGACTCTGAAGGTTGGTGCAAGTAATTAACAATGATATTTATTCAGCTTACATTGATTGACACTTGCAATACACATTAGAAACAATATGCATAATGGGAATCAGAGATTAACTGAACACAGGCTGTGCCCTAGAAGATTGGAATAAAAATAGCTAAAATGTACTGAGTGTTTCCTATATTGCTGAACAGCATTCCAAGTGCTTTACATACACACATATACTCCTGTGTGTATATATATCTACTTAATACATAGAAATATAATATTTATAAAATAATATGTACATATATATGATATATGTGTGCATAGCTATACATCAATTTAATGTTTACATATATATGTATATTCATTTAATAATATTTACAACTGCTGTGAAAAGGCTATGCACATGTTAAGTGCTTATTGCATATTTTCAGAATTAAATAAAAATCTACCATTCTAGTCAAACTTTTATTTCACAGTTGCAGACTCACATATACTAGTAAGAAATAATACAGAGAGATCCTGTGTACACTTTACCCAGGTTACCTCAATGATAATATCTTGCAATATCACAAAGAGGAAATTGACATTAAGGCAATCCACCTACATGTTCAAATTTTCCAAGTTTTAGATGTACTCATTTGTATGTGTGCATGTATTTATTTCTATGTGATTTTATCACATGTGTAATGTGTGTATCCACCACTACCAAGAAACAGAAGGGTTTCATATAACGACAAGGATCCCTTATATTGTCCTTTTAAAATTTTTATTTCTCTGTATTGTCCTTTAAAAATGCATCCCCATTTCTTTCTCTACCACCATCCTCGTCCCTAATTACTTGTAACCACTAACCTGTTCTTCATGTGTTAAATTTTGTCATTTTGAGAATGTTATGGAAATTGAATCATACAGTACATAGCCTTCTGAGGTTAGCTCTTTTTATTTTGAGATTCATTCAAGCCGTATCACTAGTGTATTTCTTTTTATTACTGAGTAATATTCCACAGTATGGATGTACCATAATACGTTTAGCCCCTTTTAGGTGCCCCTAAAAGACACCTGAGTTGTTTTTAGTTTTCAGCTATGGCAAATAAAACTGTTATAAACATTCATAAGCAACTTATCATGAGAACGTAAGTTTTCATTCTTAGAGATAAATGTCCAAAGTGCAATTGCTGAGTCGTATGTCAATCACATGTTTAGTTTAATAAGAAAATTCTAAACTGTTTTCCAGAGTGGTTATGCCACATCCTATTTTACCAGCAATGTGTGAGTAATCAATTTCTTTATATCCTCACCAGCATTTGATATTTATAGTTTTTGATAGTGTAACTGAGGCACAAGATGGTCAAGTAACTCCTATCAATCACTCAATGAACAATGATTGAATACCTAGCATATGCCAAGTACCATTCTATGTGGTAAAAATACAGCAGTAAATTTTTTAAAAAATCTGGCCTGTGAAACATATTCTAGTGAGGAAGATAGGTAATTTATACAAGAATTGTATAAATTCTTTTATAGTGTAGTAAAACTATACTATTTTACATAGTGATGAGTTCTAAAGAAAATAATTGAATAGGAAATGTGGAAGTGGGGGATATTTAAATTTTAGAAAGGGTTGCCTGTGAAGGTGACATTTTAGTAAAGACCAGAGGAGGTAAGGTCAACCTTATAAACATCAGAAGGAAGCATGCTGGAGGCAAAGAAACAGCCCAAATCCTAGAGCCCACCTCAGTGAGTCTGAGAGCTCTGAAGGAGTGCCAGGAGGCTGGAGTGAGCTGATCTGGGATAGGAAGGTGAGAGGTAGACAGGTCACCTGCGGCCATGTGGGTCTGGTGAATGATTTGGGGTTTAACTCAGAGTGAGATTGACAGCCACCGGCAGGTCTTAAGGAAAACAGTGAATCTGTATAACTGCATTTTTAAGGTATCATTTTTGCCATCCTTACACAAGTTTCCGTAACTAATAAGCAAAAGAGTCTGGAAAATCTCAGACTCTAGTAGAGAAGAAGCAAATGGTCTTGAATAACAATCCCAGGTGGTAAGTGACGTTGCTGAAATATTATGAAGAAACCAAAGGACAGAGGAACAAGAGAGTATGCCTGCCTGGGAGGAGAGGAGAGGATGATTTCCTTTGCTTCTCTCCCATCTGCCTGCCTGTCACCTTTCAGGTGGGCACCAAAACCAGACAGGGCTCACCACTCCTCCTCTCTCTGCCTCCATCCATTTCTCTCTGCATCCCACTTCTCTCTGCCTCCTCTCTCTCTCCTCTTCCCTTTCTTTCCTCTAGGTCTTTCTTTTTTTTTTTTTTTTTTTTTTTTTTTTTGAGATGGAGTCTTGCTCTGTTGCCCAGGCCAGAGTGCAGTGGCACAATCTCAGCTCCCTGCAACCTCTGCCTCCTGGGTTCAGGTGTTTCTCCTGCCTCAGCCTCCCAAGTAGCTGGGATTACAGACATGCACCACCACACCCAACTAATTTTTGTGTGTGTGTGTATTTTTAGTAAAGATGGGGTTTCACCATGTTGGCCAGGCTGGTCTCAAACTCCCGACCTTATGTGACTGGCCGCCTCAGCCTCCCAAAATGCTGGGATTACAGGCATGAGCCACCACACCCGACCTTCTTTAAGGAAATAGGGCTCAGGAAAATTTGTAAAGCTAAACTCTAAAAGAGTCTCTCTCTTGCTTTTCTCTCTTGGATAACTTTATTAAAATGTTATCATGTATGAACCACTGGCTTCCCTCACTGGCAACTACAGGCTCAGATATCACCTCTTTAAGATCTGCTTTTCTTTATCAGTGTGAACTGTGATGACCCATTTGCAACCCATTCCAAGATTATTGTATTGTGAGATGGATTACTCATAATGCCCATCTCACCTACCTCATTAGGGTGTACCTAAGATCAAAGGAGATGGCACGTATGAAAATATTAATAGAGTGTTGCATACAAAATTATAGTTTATCACTTTTTTATTGACAAGCAAAATTGTACATATTTATGGTGTACAAAATAATATTTTGAGATATATAACATATATACACACACATATTTTGGAATGGCTGAATGAAGCTATTTAACATATGCTTTGTTTCACATACTTATCTTTATGTTTTGTAATGAGAACACTTAAAATCTATCCTTTTAGCAATTTTCACATATACAGTACATCGTTATTAATTATATTGCATTTTTCAATGATTTTAAGCTTACAGAAAAGTTGTAAGAACAATATGAAGAACTTCTGCATTTGTCTTGTATGGTGTCTTAGTTTGCTAGGGCTACTGCAACAAAATACCAAAAACTAGATAACTTAGACAATGGGAATTCACTGTCTCACAGTTCTAGAGAGATGGAAATCTAGTCCAAAGTTTGAAATCAAGGCATGGGCCAGCTTGATTCCTTCTGAGGACTGTGAGGGAAGGACCTGTTTCAGGCCTCTATTCTTGGCTTGGAAATGGCCATCTTCTCTCTGTGTCTCTTCCCATCATCTTTTCTCTGTTCATGTCTCTGTGTCCAAATTTCCTCTTCCTTTTTTTTGTGTGTGTAAAACCAATATCTTTAAATCTCAAACTTTAAAGATCACATATGCCAGGACAGCCATAAAGAAATAATTGCTTCTTTTGCTTCATCTTATTTTGTATTCCTGGCCCGAATAATCTACAAATTTGAGAGAGGAAAGGACTAAATTTCCCCTTCTCAGGAGGACACCAGCCATATTGCATCAGGGCCCCCTCCAATGGCCTCATATTAAGCCAATTACCACTCTAAAGAACCTCTCCGAGCTACATTCTGAGTCAGTAGAAGTCAGGTTCATCAACATATTAATTTAGGGACAGTAATTCCACCCATAACATAATGGATTCCCCACATTTACTCTCTTCTCTGCTCTTCTCTTCAACCTCCCAATTGTCATTAATCATTTTCCAAACCATTGAGATCAACGGCAGATATGCCTCCATGACTTCTCAATTCCCCAATTACCCCAGGCAAGAGCATTCTCTTCCATCACCACTGAACAAGCCTCCAAATCAGAAAATCAACCTTGATACAGTACAAGCATCCAATCCACATGCCCCATTAAAATTTCACCAGCCATCCTAACGGTGCCCCATTGGCGGTTCTGGCCAAACATATTATTCAGGAATGCGTGTTGCTTTTAGCTGTTTGATCTTATCAATCTCCTTTGGCCTGAAACAGTGCACCTTAGCCATTCTTTGGTCTTCATGTTCTTGATAGTTTTTAAGAGTATAATCTATTCATTTTGTAGACCAAACCTCAACCAGAGTCTTTCTAAAGTTGGCCTGACACAGGCCTTCCCTTCTTAAAACAAAAAAAAATTTTAAATAAATCGTATTTGTAAAAGCAGTTTTAGGTTCACAACAAAATTGAGTGGAGAGTACAGAGAGTTTCCATATTCTTCCTGGCCCCTCAACATGCACAGTATCCCCCACTATCAGTAACTGGCATCAGTGGTGCAGTTGTTGTAACTGATGAGCTTACATTGACACATCATGATCTCTCAACATTTATAGTTTACATTAGGTTTACTCTTGGTATTGAACATTCTATGAGTTTGGACTAATATGTAATACTATGTATTCACCATTATAGTATCATACAGAATAGCTTTATTGCCCTAACAATTCTCTGTGCTCTGCCTATCCATCCCTCTCTTCCCCCAGCCTCTGACAACCACTCATCTTTTTTTTTTTTTTTTTTTTTTTTT
>NW_016806398.1:88312-108517 GCF_001698545.2 Rhinopithecus bieti
TAGATCGCGGCAGACTGCTGTGTTAGCAGTGAGGGAGGCTTCGTGGGCGTGGGACCCTCCCGGCCAGGTGTGGGAGATGTTCTCCTGGTGTGCCTGTATGCTTACAGCGCAGTATTGGGGTGGGAGTTACCCGATTTTCCAGGTGTTGTGTGTCTCAGTTCCCCTGGCTAGGAAAACGGATCCCCTTCCCCTTGCGCTTCCAGGCGAGGCGATGCCTCGCCCTGCTTCAGCTCTCGCTGGTCAGGCTGCAGCAGCTGACCAGCACCGATTGTCTGGCACTCCCTAGTGAGATGACCCCAGTACCTCAGTTGAAACTGCAGAAATCACCAGTCTTCTGTGTCACTCGCGCTGGGAGTTGGAGACTGGAGCTGTTCCTATTCGGCCATCTTGCTCCTACTCCCCCACTCATCTTTTTACTGTCCCCATAGCTTTGCATTTTCCAGAATGTCATATAGTTGGATCATACAGTATATAGTCTTTATAGTTCTACATACTCCTATATAGTCTGATAGGAGTACCACAGAAGTGACACTGTGCTTTTTTCCATGAGTCCCATCAGGAAATGTATGATGTTGACTTATCCTTCTTGTGGTCATGTCAGACTTTATCACCTGGTCGTATTGCTCTTGATCAGATTTCTCCACAATACAGTAATCATTTCTTCTTTCTAATTGATGAGTAGTTTGCAGGGGTGGGTGGATACTCAGATATTACCTTAGTGTCTTACTTTTGTCAGAACTCCACCCACTTCCCTAACAGCCATCATGACTTCTGCCTAAATCAACCACAACAATGATGCTTGCCAAGTGGTGTTTTTTTCTATTTCCAGTTTGTATATTTCTTTCTATATTTATTAGTTGACATCTCAGGATAGGGAAGAAATTTCTCTTTTACCCTATTCATTGATATGATTAATGGCTTATTTGTTTATATTACTATGGACTCATGGATTTTAATTTCATGGGTCATTATATGCTACTACCACTTTCTGATGTGATGCTCAAATCTTCCCATCTGTGGTGATTAGGAACCTATTGAACTGGCTCTGAAATTATTTTGACATGTTTCAGAATTCTTTGAGCATTTCTTTATTTTCCAGCAAAACAAGATATTCTATGCTCCTCTTATACAATTTCAGGCCTGAATTCAGCCATTAATCCAAGGGCTTGTCATTCCTTTTAGTGGAAGAAGGTATTTAGAAGCTAAGTTTGTTTGACTATTCAGTGTGCTCATTGCCACTTGTCTATCATAGCTTAAGGACCTCCCAACGGACAGAGGTAGAAAAAATATGTGTATATGTGTGTGTGTGTGTGTAAGCACATATATATGTGTGTGTGCATGTGTATATCCATATATACATATGCAAAATTATGTGTACATATATATGTGTGTGTGCACATTTATATCCACATTTACATACACAAAATTCTTATATTTATGTATATAAAAATGTACCTAATAAACATAAAATTCATGACAATCCCTTTGGCTGCCCACGAATTTGTTTTCACTCTTCCCATTGATGGGTGACTTGATGTCATTTTTCCTTGAACCTGGACAAACTTGTGACTGGTGTATAACCAATAGATAAGGGAGAAATGATGCCACATATTTACTGAGACTCAGTTAGCAAAAGCATGCAGCTTTCACTTTGTTCACCAGAATGCGTAAGTATATGGAGCTAGCAATAAAAAAATTCAAAATCAAGGACTCTGGATGATTCCAGTTCCCTGCAGTTGGGTCTGCCCAATTATGGCAGTCTTTCCAACTGAGGCCTCAGACGTCATGGAGCAGGCTCAGTCTGTGCCCTCTGTGCTCCCCTGGATCCCTGACCCACAGGATATGCAAATAGAAAAAGTTTTTTTTTTGTGCTACTAAATTTTGAGATGGTTTATCATATAGCAATAAAAAAAACTGTTAAAACCTCTACTTACAAATCAAATACCTTCATGTTCTTTCTAGATATCTTCCTTTTCATATTTGTAAATTATTTTACTAGTAGTAAGAAAACCGACTCTTATTATTCTCAAAATGTTTACTAATTTGCTCAATCATTTGACTTATTTGCTTAATGTAAGCAATCTTCCAACCACACTGGCTTCATCTTCTTCCCTGCTTCTACCTCCTTAGCCCCTGGCCACACCACTACATTTGTATATTCTCCTCACTGCCCATACAAATCAACACCTCTTGGAAGCCAGGTATACTGATGCCCCCAGTCCCACCTCCACACATTTTCCTTGGCTGTAGGACATGCCGATGCCTATGAATAGGAAATGGAAGGGAAGAAGGAAAGGAAAATAAGAAAGAAAGGAAACTGCTCTTATTTTCATTTTAGCTGAAAAAAAATCTCAAGGGCTAGATTTGGACAACAGTTGGCAAACTATAGCTAGATGGTCATTGTTATAGTGTCTGCTCTGATCCAGTAAAGGATGCTTAATTTCAAAACTTACCACAAGTGGGTTTCACTATATATTTCCTAAGCAGAGTCCTCCACCTTTGACCTTCAGCTCCTTGCCTATCCAAGGGGCTGATTTTCATTGTATTCACATCCTATCCCATTAAGGTTGCCTTTCATTGTCTCTAGGTTTTTTGTTGTTGTTTTTTCTTTTCTTTTTCATTTTGCCCAGCTAGTTTCTAACTGAGGGCAGAGAGGCTGGTCAGGAGAGCATAGTACACTTTTCCTGGACAACTTCCAGAAGTACCTGGACAAGACTCCATGAAGGACTGGGGATTGCACAACAGTGGGTGGGAGTGAGAGCCAGAGGAATTATTTTTATTATGCACAAAATGACCCTATTTTTACAACCTTAAGAGCAGCTTGTGTAATATATAACACACTTTGAAAAGGAGCACATTGTTTATCAGATGTGTAGTCTTTCTTCTTAGTGCAACAGTAACTGGGTTTCAATTTCTTAGTTTGCATTTATTATTTCTGTTGTCTTGGTCAGATCAATTTCTTATCTTACCTTTAGCTTCCTTTTTAACAAAATAAAAGCAGCACTTCTTATCTTACAGAATTGACAACTAAATAAAATTACAGGAGCGTTCTCACACTTTCTAGTGAGTTTCTTTACAAAGAAATGATCTTAAGCCATTTTTGTTATTGGGTTTCTGGGAGCTGTATGTTGTTTGGACTTTCAGTTTGTGTTCATGTGTACCTCCCACTGGATATCAAGTCTAGTGATTTAGGTTCTATTTTTGCTTCTAGAATGAAGCCACATGTCTTCATCTTTGCCATATCTCATGGCCAATTCAGTTATTTGAATTTTCAACAAATGTAAAGAAAATAACAAGGTAATACTTCCACCTAACACGATGCAACTATCCTATGATTATGATTTTCGACATGTTAAACATTAGGGATTTTGATGTGTCAGGATTTCAACATTTGGGATTATGGCATTTAGGGTTTTGTCTTTGGGGATTATGATCAAAACCCACATACATGAAACTGATAAAATTGCTTTAAGCCTCCAAATTGACCTGTGAAAGTTTAAAGTCCTTCACAAAGTGTATAGGTGTACTTTACATTATTGAGTTTGCTTTCATGCACTTGGCATATATTACAAATTTTACAATTGTACAAGATTGTAGCAACCCTGCATCAAGCAAACCTATCAGCTCCATTTTTCCAATAGCATGTGCCCACTTTGTGTCTCTGTGTGACATTTTAGTAATTCTCACAATATTTCAAATATTTTTCCTATTATTAGATTGTTATGGTGATCTGTGATTAATGATCTTTGATATTACTATTTTAATTGTTTCAGGGTGTCATGAACCTTGCCTATATAACATAGTGAAATTAATTGATACATATGTGTGTTCTGACTGATCCACTGACCAGCCGTTCCTCCATCTCTCTTTCTCTCCTCAGGCCTTCCTGTCTTATAAGGTGCAACAACATTAAAATTAGGCAAATTAATAACCTTAAAATGTTATCCAAGTGTTCAAGTGGAAGGAAGAGTAGCATGTCTCTCACTTTAAATCAAGAACTAAAAATAATGCCGCACGGCTCAGAAGGGATGTAGAAAACTGAGCTAGGCCAAAAGCCATGCCTCTTGTCCAAATGGTTAGCCAAATTTTGATTAGAAAGCAAAAGTTATTGAAGGAGTTAAAAGTTAAAAGTACCAGTAAACACACAAATGATAAAAAAGTTAAATAGCCTTATTGCTAACATGGAGAAAGTTTTGATGGTCTGGGTAGAAGATCAAACCAGCTACAACATTCCCTTAAGCCAAAGCCTAATGCAGACCAATGTCCTAACGCTCTTCAATTCTATGGAGTCTGAGAGGAAGCTTCAGGAGAAAAATTTGAAGTTAGCAGAGATTGGGTTCACCAAGTTGAAGCAAAGGAAGCCATCTCCATCACATAAAAGTGCAATGTGAAGCAGCAAGTCATACGGAAGGCCTAAGATCATTAATGAAGGTGGTTATGCTAAACAATAATTTTTCAATGTGGACAAAACAGCCTTCTATTGTAAGAAGATGCTGTTCTAGGTTTCATAGCTAGAGAAATGTCAACGCCTGGCTTCAAAGCTTCACATGACAGGCTGACTCTCTTGTTAGAGGCTATTGTCGTTGGTGACTTTAAGTTGAAGCCACTGCTGATTTACCACTCCAAAAATCACAGGACCCTTAAAAATTATGCAGAATTTACTCTTCCTGTGTCTGATACATAAAACAACAAATCCTGGATGACAGCAATCTGTTTACAAAATAGTTTACTGAATATTTTAAGCCTACTGTTGATATCTACTGCTCAGAAAAATAATTTCCTTTCAAAATATTACATTAACAATCACCTAGTTACCCAAGAGTTCTGATAAATATGTAAAAGGAGATTAATGTTATTTTTATGCCTGATAACACAACATCTATTCTGCAGCCCATGGATCAAGAAGCAATTTTAACTTTCTTTTTTATTTTATTTTATTTTTATATTTTAGATTCAGGTAGTACATATGCAGGTTTGTTACATGGGGATATTGTATGATGCTGAGATTTGGGCTTCTAACAATCCCATTTCCCAAGCACTGACACCAGGCAGGCAGTTTTTCAACTTTTCCCCTTCCCTTTCCCCTTCTGGAATCCCCAGTGACTGTTGATCACATCTTTGTATTCATGCAGTTTAACTTCAGCTTATAAGTGAGAACATGTGGTATTGGGGATATTGGGTTTTCTGTTTCCGTATTAATTTGCTTAAGATAATGTTCTCCAGCCTCATTCATGTTGCTGAAAAGACATACTTTCATTCTTTTATGGTAGTATTTCATAGTATATATGTACCTTTTCTTGTCCAAACCACTATCTTATTATTTAAGAAATACATTTTATAAGGCCGTAGGTCTTATAATAGTGATTCCATTGATGGATTTGGATAAAGCAAATTTAAAATCTTCTGAAGAAGTTTCACCATTCTAAATGCCATTAAGAACATCCATGATTCATGGAAGGAGGTAAAAATATCAACATTAACAGGAGTTTGGAAGACGTTGATTCCAAATCTCATAGAGGACTTTGAGGGGTCAAGATTTCCATGGAGGAGGTAACTGCAGATGTGGTAGAAATAGCAAGAGAACTAGACTTAGAAGTGGAGCCTGAAGATGTGACTGAACTGCTGCAATTTAATTCAATTTTATTTTTTTGGACGGAATCTCACTTCATCACCCAGGCTGGAGTGCAGTGGCATGATCTTTGCTCACTACAATCTCCTATTCCTGGGTTCAAGCAATTCTCATGTCTCAGCCTGAGGAAGCTAGAATTACAGGTGCATGCCATCAGGCCTGGATAACAATTTTTTGTGTGTACACATATATATATACACACACACATATATATGTGTGTGTACACATACACATATATATACACACATGTGTGTACACATATATATATACGTGTGTATACACACACACACACACACACACACACACACACATATATATGTATATATATTAGTAGAGGCAGGGTTTCACCATGGTGTCCAGGCTGGTCTCAAACTCCTGGCCTCAAGTGATCCACCTGCCTCTTGGCCTCCCAAAGTGCTGGGATTACAAGTGTGAACCATCACACCTGGCCTGAATTGCTGCAATTTTTTGATAAAACTTTAATTAATGACTTTCTTCTTATGAGTGAGCAAATAAATGTATTTATTGAGATTGAATCTACTCCTGATGAAGGTGGTGTTAATATTGTTGAAATGACAGGAATGGATTTTATAATATTGAATAACATTCGTTGATAAAGCAGATGACAGAGTTTGAAGATTGACTACTGTTTTGGAAGAAGTTCTAATGTGAGTCGAATGCTATCAAACAGCATCACATGCTACAGAGAAATCTTTTGTGAAAGAGTCAACAGCTGCACCAAACTTCATTTTTATCTTGTTTTAAGAAATTACCACAGCCACCCAAACTTCAGCAACCACACCCTCATCAGTCAGCAGCGATCAACAACAAGTCATGACCTTACACCAGCAAAATGATAACAACTTACTGAAGGCTCAGATGATTGTTAGCATTTTTTTTTTAAGCAATAGAGTTTTTGTTTGTCTGTTTGTTTGTCTTCACCCTGGCTGGAGTGAAGTGGGATGATTTCGACTCACCGCTACCTCCACCTCTCGGGTTCAAGCGATTCTCTTGCCTCAGCCACTCAAGTAGCTGGGACTACAGGCGCACACCACAACACCTGTGTAATTTTTGTATTTTTAGTAGACATAGGGTCTCACCACGTTGCCCAGGCTGGTCTTGAACTCCAGAGCTCAAACAATCTGCTCACCTCGGCCTCCCAAAGTGCTGGGATTACAGGTGTTAGTCACCAGGCTCGGACAGAAGTAAAGTACTTTTAAAATAAGATATGTACATTATTTTTAGATATAATCCTATTGTATACTTAGTAGACTACAGTGTGGTGTAAATATAACTTTTATATGCACTGGAAAGCCAAAATATTTGTGCACATCTGTTTATTCTGATGGTCTGGAACCAAATTCACAATATCTCCAAGGTACATCTTTATATGAATCATTGGAAGATATTTTGTTTCCCTTGAGACTTGATATTTTACTTGCCACCTCTGTCTCTACCTGCATTACTTTCGCTTATATAGCAGTAACACCTCAACGTGGATGTTTGGCAGAATTTGCTGGGGGATCCTGGGGGCTTCTCTGAAAAGCTGTGCAAAGATCCCTGCATCATAAGGCTATCTACTTCTCCATTTCTGTCTTTTTCCCCTCTTTCCCTCTCCCAAAGTTCTAGGCACTCTAAAAGTAGGGCACTGCAGCTTCTCTCAGGTTTTAATACCACACGTGCATAGCCAAAGGCATCTAAGGTTTCAGAAGAACAAAACGCTTCTATCTGACAGGCTCACCCTTCTTTGAACAGAGTTGCAGTGTGAGGATAGCAAGCAGACACTCCTGATTCACTGTTTGTCTTTGTTTTTGCTCCTGTTACACATGTAAAGCACTTAGCACTGTACTGACATCTGTGGCTCTCTGATCATTTGCAGCACAGCTAAACAGGTGCAGCCCAGCCACTCTCTCCTTCTGGCACTATTATTCCTGCTATACTTTCAGAGGCAACTCAATTTCTTCTATGGCAAACCACCTGGTATCCACTCCTTTCCTTATATTCAATTTAGTATGTAAATATAAGCATGGCCAGCTAATTATTTCTGAGCACTAGGGTTCAAATATTTAAAACTTGACTCTAAAACAATGATTGTTAATATTCATTGAATGTCAACCAGAAACTTTCTATACAATATATTTAATTCTTGCAAGCATATCTAGATTTTTGTCCAGAGAAGGAAACTAGGGCTCAGAGATATTAAGTGGCTGAGTCAGGGTTTGAATTCAGCCATGTTGTCATAAAGCATAAAAGTGTATAGGTGTACTTTACATTATTGAGTTTGCTTTCATGCACTTGGCATATATTACAAATTTCTACTCTTTCTACTATATCACATTCTCTTATAACTAATTAACTGAATGGTCTAACTTATATTTGCAAAGCCATTAACTAGTCTAAAAGAGGTGTCATTGATACACATAAGTATAATTGTAATTTAATGATAATCATGTCTTTGTTTTTCATGGTTAAATTTAATTGAGCTTTATTTGGAACATCACATAGCATGCCTTTGTCTAAAACATATGTTATTAAAAAATCATTCAATAATTCCCTACATCTTAATTATTAACTGTATAATGGAACTGTTTAACTCTGTGTAAATTCATCAGAAAAAAATGGTAGGACAAATAGTACCTTGGGCAAAATGTAGCTGATTCACATATTTGAGGCTCTGTAACTCAGGGAGACAGATATAAATGTTTGTGGCAATTCCTGTCTTAACAATTCTTAATATAAATACGTGAAGACTAACATGATGCTTAAATTTCTCACTTGCAAATCCAATTTGGAGAAAGAAGTAGAGAGAGGATTAAAATGGGTATGATCCATAGAAAATGTATATCAGAAAGAACTTCAGTCGCAGATACAACTGACATTTATGTATTACTTTACAGTCTATAAAGTGTACATTTATCGGCTCATTCCTTCCGCATAACCATCTTATAAGAAAAGTCTTGTTATGACCATTTAGTGGATGGGAGAATTTAGGGTCAGAGAGCTATGACAGTTTGCTCAAAATGATATAGTCAGTAAAGGACAGAGCGAGGAATTAAACTGGAGTCTTCTGTCTATAAACCTTATGCTTTTGCCATTATATCATTTTAGAGAGAGGCAGATAAATAAACAAGTATGAGGTTTGGCTATAATTTATAGAACCTCAGCTTAATCAGTGGCAAAATAAAAATATCAGTAGGAACTATAGTTTAACTATTTATTCAATTACCATTTACTTAGTTTTCCCAATGTGCCAGGCAAATAGTAGTGAGTGTTCAAGGGTGAACAAGACACAAGGTCTCAAGCTTCATGGTGCTTGTAGACCAGCAGGAAAGACAGCAATTAGGTTAGTATAAGCTCTGCTCTGTTTTAGGTTCATTAGAAAGAATAAGCAATTGATGTTTAGATCTATGTTGATACAAATTTTCCACTGCTTTTATCAACAAATTCCAGGATGAGAGGCATGTGCAACCCTAAGCTGCCCTTTGCAAGTCTCTGTAGTAGAAGAACACACATCATTAAGATGCAACTTACAGCCTCTCTTCTCCCACCCAGTGGCTTTCATGGTCTTATGTCTCACAATGGTACCTGCTGTTCAAATGTGCCACACATTTAACTATCCATTAAGGTTTACCAGAGACTTGTGCACTTTACTGTTTTACTTATTTATTTTTAACCAAAGAAAATGAAGCTTATTAGAGACTGCAGTCAACACTCATGAGCAGCTTAGGTAAATCCATTTCCCATTTCCAAAAGCTTTAACATGTGACATTCATGAGGTTTCCTGTTTTCAAGTCTTCTCTTTAGCATTCTTATTCTTTCTTTAACACTTTTTTAGATATTAAAAATACCTTTTTAGGTGTTCGATGCATACAAAATAATATACGTAGGCTTTATATAGGCTATAAAGTATAATAACATAATCAAAACTTTTGAGCTCAGCACCCAATTCAAGGACAACATGACACTCATTCACATTGATCTATGTGTGTTGCCCCTCCCATCCCACTGTTTAACTGTTTATCAGAGTAATATACGGAACTTTTTTTAAAAAAAAGTCAAGCAGTATTATGAGACATGTAACATAAATAGCAATCGTTTCCCTTTCCAATACTGATTCCTATTCCTGTGAGGCATACTATTTCAACACCTTAAAATACTTCTTTTGGTACTCACCTCTATTTTTCTAAATTATTTAGTACCTTTTTAGTCTTAATTTTAGACGTTATCTACCCACTGTTAGCAATATCTGATGAAGACCTGTCTGCTCCCCTGCAAGTGTCTACGTCCCATTCCTTTACATCAACACAAAAGCACATACATTTTCCTTCTCGTAACTTTTCAAAATAGTTTTATCTGTTTTTTAAATTAAAATAATCTTTAGTGTTTATATTACTAAACCAGGTAAATATTTTCAGAGCTGAATCATGAAATATGACATAAAATTTTTCTTTCTTTGTATTAATTTGCCCTCTTTTGGTTTAAAATTGCCTCATTAATCCATTTGCTCAGGGATTTTTTTTTTCCTTCACCCTCCAGATATCCACCAGAATGATAAAAGTTTTATTATTTTGGTTAAAGTCAAAACAAAAACCTATCTATGTCTGTCTGTCTGCCTATCTATCAATCAATCATTATCTATCAGTCTAACATCTGTTTTTCCCCCTTGAGACCTCTCTCCTAGAGCCTACCATCCTCAAGCTCCCATCCAACCACTCTCTAGGCTTGGCAAACAGCTCTTGCCTTGGAACTTCTCTTCATCATTATCTTCAGGATTCCTTTTGTCTTCTGTCCAATACAAAAGCCGCTATTTCCTGAAACCCATACTTTTCTTATTTACATTGTGAATTCTCAATTTTATTGGGACACATAAGCTTTCTGTATAAAGTTCATTTTTTCAGTTCTAACATATTTTAATCTTTCCTTATTTTATCTTTAAATTCGAATGAGAGTCTAGAAAGTAGTTGTTAGAAATATTTTCTTTTTACAATGTTGAAGACCACTCTATTTTCTTCTGGTGTCTGATGCTGTGTTGAGAGCAGTGATGACATCATAAATCTCGATATTTTTATATGAACTCTTTTTGTCTGTTCCCTGAAAATTATTATAGTCTTAACATTCTCAGTGTTCAGAAGTTCCTAGTGACATGTATTTATTCATATTTGTATGATTCATGCACACACATGATTTTTCCTCCAATCAAGCTCCATTCTTCTTCTCTTTCCCTTCCTCTTTTTTTTTTTTTTTTTTTTTTTTTTTTTTTTTTCTTTCTTCTTGTTTGAGACCAGGTCTCACACTCTGTCACTTAGGCTGGAATGCATCGTCATGATCAGGACTCACTGCAGCCTCGACCTACTGAGCTCTGGTGATTCTCCCATCTCAGCCTCCCGAGTAACTAGAACGACAAGTGTGTGTCATCATGCCCAGCTAATTTTTGTATTTTTTGTAGAGATGGGGTTTCGCCATGTTACCTAGGCTGGTCTTGAACTCTAGGCTGAAAGTGATCTGCCCACCTAGGCCTCCCAAAGTACTGGGATTACAGGCACGACCCACTGTGCCCAACCTTCTTTTCCTTCTTTATGAAAGCTTTACTAATTATTTCTGAACATTTTAGTCAATCCTCTAAAATAATAAGATTTTCCTCACTTACCTTTATTTCCTCTACTTTCAGAGATATGTTCTCAACATTATTTTTAATCCAATTTGAAAACACTTTTGAGGCACAATCATGATTTTAATTTTCAATAACCATTTTTTGTTGTTCTCATATCATTCCACTTTATAGCAACATATTCTTGTTTTGTGGATACAATAATTTATTTTACAATTATTATAAACTTCTGATTATGGTTTTACATTTCAGGTTTTGCCTTTCATGGTAGAGCCTGTCCTCAAATGTCCCAGGATACTTGACTATTCATTTACATTAAAGAATGAAGAACAAAAATCTAGTGCATAAGGGGGGCTTGTTGACTGTTGGACTGTCCTCCCTGTATGGTGATCTAGTAGTGACTACGTTATTTGACTGGGGTTCTTAAAATCACCACTTTCTGTTTGTCTCTTTGGGCCACTCACAATCTCCAGAGAAGAAACCATCCATATCTCTACCCACCATTTTCTGTATGCCTTTTGGTTGACTAGAGAGTGTGGGAAGGGAATATTCATTTATATTCTCTTATTTTCAAAGTGGCACCTTACTCCTAGCCTCTGCTTGACTAGACTTCCAACTTGAAAGCATTTCTCATTCTGTATTCTCACATACAAAAAAAAAAAAAGGGTCATAAAGAAGTAGTTGACTCACTGCACAGAGTATAGTCCATCTAGGAGTCTAGCTCCTTGATTCATGAGCAGGATGTGTTAGCCCTCTACCTTCCAAGCTACCTAGTAACTACAATTTTTTAGCCTTTCCAAGATTTTATGATGTAAGTCAACTTGGTTTTTATTAGAATCTCTTTTGAAAGGCATTTGGGTTTCAGGATTTTCCAGTCTGTTAGGATAGTTACTGCTTATTCATCTGCTTTTCATCTTCCAAAAATTTGTTGTTCCCTCTTTTCCAGGTCATTTTGTTTCAAGTTCCCTTAATCATCATGAATTTATACATTATAATTTGATTATCATCATTTTCATGGTGACTCAGAAGGAAACATAGAAAAACATATGTGCTAGATTGTCATTTTAACTGGAATCCTTTTATCCTGTATTAACATAATATGAATTTGAATAATGCAAATTATATGCATACAGGCTATTTGAATAATAGGACTGTAGAAAAAAATAATATAAATGCATTATCTCCAGAATACAATGGGAATCCTGGAAAACATTATTTTGCTGTTATTTGTTATAGGAAGTGCTCTACCATGGCATTTTAGGCTTCATGCACTTTTCAAAATGCATAACTCAAACACATTGAGGAAGGAGAGCATAATTTTATAAAAATGCTTGGTGAGTGTTATGCCAGTGGAAGTTTGGGGATCTATGAGAATATAAGGAAGAAAGACCTTAGGAAATGGAAGAGGAGAGGCTTTCCTGAAGAAATGACATTTAGTTTAAGACATGAAGAATGAACGAGAATTGGTTAGGATAAATAGATTGTGTGTGTGTGTCTGTGTGTGTGTTTACTGGAGTTGTAGAATACAAAAGATTGGGGAACAAAAGTGCTTCAGCCAACTGACAAATTTTGAATCATTTTAAGATTAGTTATGGAAAAAAAGCAAAGAGAAATCCCTAGGGAATTTTTAAGAAGAATACTGAAAGGGACAGATTTTAATTTTAGAAATATACCTGCAGCTCTAAAATATGTAATGGACTACACAGGGAAAGAAGTGCAGACTGGAAACTGAAATAGGAGGCTACTACTGATGCTCATGCAGAAAAAGTTTGGATCATAGTATGTTATGATGTGTTGAAGAGAAATAAATGCATTTTGGAAGTATTAGATAAATTAATCAATGAGGCTTGTCAATAAATTAGTTGTAAGAAAAGACAAATAGAGAAAATTTGAGTATTATTATTCAGTCATTCACGCATTTGCTTGACTTAGAAGCCCAAGTGAAATTTACTTTGAAAAGAGAACATAAGTGTTGGAACCTGCTGAGAGTAGGAGATTATCAATAATTTAGATTTCAAGATACTTGCAGGTCATTCGCATTGGAATTTTATGTAAGAAATTGGATATGCTCTTGAAGCCATGAGTTATTCTAGACTGAATATAAATCTGGAGTCATTAGCATTAAGGTTGTAGATGAATCCATGAGAGTAGGTGAAGTCACCCAAGTAGAGCGTGACTGTTGAGATGGCCTGGAATTAATCTCTGAGAAGGACTAGCATTTAGGGGATAGACAAAGAAAAGAAGCCTCCTTAAGAGATTGAGACGTCACTAGAGAAGTAGAAGAAAACAAGTCAAGTGAGCTGTCCATGAAGGAAAAGAAATAGCATGTTGAAAGAAGAAGGAATGGTTAATGAAATACAGAATTGAAAGGTGCCCAGTGACTCACAATAAGATCACTGATGATCTTGAAAAAGTTTCAGTGGAGTGATGGCAAAGGCCTAACTGGAGAAATCTGAAAAGTGGCTGAGAAGTGAGGATATGTAGATAGGTGTTATAAACAAGATTTTCAAGAAACTTGGCTGAGAAGGAGAGAGAGGAGAGAATTGGAAGAGGAAAAAGAGGGAAGAAAGAAGAAAGAGAAAGGATTATTCTAGTTTGTTTGTGTATAGGGAGAAAATTAATCATACAAAAAATTGTAAAAATTGTAAAGTAAAAACAATAGAGAGGAAGAGGTAGAAAATGAGTCAGGGGTATGGATACAGGGTGAAATTTGAAAATTCAAAAAAGGACTGAAATATGTAGGCAAGTGTAGAGACATTGTTTTTAGTTTTTGTTTTGTTTTGCTTTTAGATAAACAAAGGAAAAGCGGAATGATGGGTGCAGGTAAAACTAAATTTTTAAGTCAGTTTGTGGATGGTTGAGGAAGTATACTTCCAGAGCTATTTCTATTTTTGGTCAAAAGGAAGTGAATTAATCTTCTACAAGTGGAGTAGCAGAGAGAATATAGAAATTTTAAATTTTAAAGTAGTTACTGTGGAAGAAAGAGAAGGTGAAATAAGAAAACATACTTAAATTGCTTTGTAGAGTGAAAGACTAAGCTGAAACTGATGACCATAATTTCATCATGACATCTCATTTAAATGTTGTACTAAGAATGCTAGCTTAAGTGACAGAAAGATCTGGATTTGAATTTTGAGCAACAGTGTAGCAGTAAGAAAATCAACTAAATTTCTTGAGACCTCATTTTGTCATCTGTACAATGGGGGTAATTTTATCTACGTTATAGAATTGTGCAGCCCTTGGCAGATAGTCCCTATTATTTTTATTAATCCATTTTTTGCGGGGATATTCAAGGCATACATTGTTCCAAGTTTTAAAAATATATTTTCCCAGCATTACTAAAGACATTTACTTTTTTTTCCCTATAAATAAGAAAAAGTAGCTCTGTCAATGTTTTCCATTGTGTGTTCTGCAGAGATATTAATTCCTCATGATGCTACTAGTTACCCAGCAAAAACAGTTTTAGTGGTCAAATGTTTTGAGAAGTATTGAAATAAACATAGTTAAGTGGGTTTTGTTACTAAAAGAGTTATCAGTGTCATTAATATATGCATGTGCATTATGAATTTTCACAGGAAACATATAATGTGTGACAGTACTCAAGGATTTTGGATCAAGATTTACTCTTTTTTGATACAAGACAAACGACCAGTGTTGCATAGAAATCCTTGGTAAATAATCCTCCTGGTCAGAGACACCTTTAACACAGATAAACAAGAATATTAAAAGACCTTATAAATGGTAGCATGCTGTGGCTCGCTTAACGCTGAGAATCGATGATATGAATCATTAATTTCATCATTCATTTTTTCACATGTTTATTCTTTCACATATTTTCTTTGCATATGCCTTGAGTGGTGTGCTGAAGCTGGCTTGTATTTCCTCACAACAGACTACTGTTAAACTTTCAGGAATTTCGTGAGCCACTTGACGTCATGTTGATAGCTTGAAAACGATCATGGTGGGAATATTTACACCACAGAAATTGGCAAACACTACAAATCAAGGTTTCCTTTTTTGGAGAGCCAGTTGTTGAACATTTACCAGCACACAACTGAAAGAGAGTTGAGACAGCACAATATTAAGGTGAATCTGACATGCTTTCTGCACTCCAAGGACTTCCTTTCTGCTGAGAAAAAAATTGACCTAAATAAATATAAAAAATACTAGAAAGTAGAGGATGGAAAGGAGGTGAAGATGGAAAAATTACCTATTGCATACCATGTTCACTATTTGGGTAATGGGTACTTAGGTGCCCAATCCACATCAACATGCAATATCACCTGTGTAACAATCATATGCATGTTCTGTTTAATTTCAGAATCTAAAATGAAATTGTTTAATTTTAAAAATGAAAAAGTAATTCTTAATAATTATAACAAATAACATTTATTAAACACTTGCTATGTGTTGGGCATTGTTCTAAGTGCTCCTCATGTTTTGTCTATAGAATCTTAGAAAAATAAAACTTCAGTGAGGTAGATCACATTATTATCTTGTGTATATACCAAAGAAAGAAACTGAGGCACAGAGATGGTAAATAATTTTTTTAAAAAATTATCTTGTTACATGGCAGAACCAATCCAGAATTCCAACTCAGGGTGTCAGACTCTAGAACTCAGGCCTCAAGCATTATGCTTGATTGTTTCTTCCATGCATTAAGAGATGGTCAAATAAAGCAGTGTGGCAATTCTGATATGGAAAAAAGAGATAACAAAGAGCTAAGGAAAATGGCAGCCTTCTGCAGAAACTTTATTTGTGCCTGCAATGAGTAAACACAACTCACTTTCTCCACCTGCACTTTTTACACAAGCACAAAAGAGTGAGCTGAGGTGAACCATGTCATTAGGGGCCTAAACTCCATTTGTCCTTCTCTCTGGCCTGGAGCCAGATCCCCTGCTTTAGGCCGTGTCATTTTCCTCTGAGGTATGCACAAAGTAGAGGTTATTCGTGTCACATCTGTTCCTGCTTTGTGGGTCCATTGGAAAAAAAAATCACTGACTTTATTTTCCAAGGGAGACCCTTTTAAGAAAGACCGGATACAGGGTGGCCAGGAGGGAAACCTGTATACGTCCTTAAAAGCAAACCTTTCAGCATTAGCATTCATAAAGCATATTTTGGCATATGTGCTCAGACTCTAACGTCTCCCCACCGACCCCTGTTCAGGTTTAGAATTTCAGAAACGTCACAATGCTGCATTCCTTCTCTGCAAAGAAAATCGAACCTGTATGTCTATATTACACACCCATATGCAAAATCTTCACAGATAGAATGGGCTTTCCTCTAATTTTCATGAGAACAGCCTCCAACTTTAAAATAGCCTTGCATTTTTTGGATTCTGGTTTTTTAATGAAGAGGCTTTCTCCTTCTAAGAAGCTTTGTTTCAAATGAGTAGTGTTTTCAGTAAGCATTATTTCTAAGATTCTTCCATACTATCTTATATATTCATTCTCTTAAAATACTCATGGTATACAGCTGGATGTGGTTATAGGCAAATTCTATATCTACAAATAAATTCATATATGAAAGTAAATTGAAAGTAGTAAACAATTCTCAGGGCATTGTGTACAACTCTTTGAAATGGGACATCCTGGATATATTTTCCTTTTCTCTTATGGTAAATTAGTGGTAATTTGATTATTACATAGACATATAACAATTGTATAGCCATGTAAGCAACGTCCTTTATGTCAAGCAGCTAAGGAGCCATTTAGCTGCTAAGTTATGGAGTGGAGAATTGGTTAGAGGAAAAGACCTTGAAAGAAGAGATCAAAGAAAAGATGAGGACATAAGACATTCCTCACATAATCTCCAAATTAACTAGAAGTGGGGAGAGATCTTCCTTTCAGTCCTTTTGACTATCCTACTTAAGACAGGCTCTTGGCTCTGAATTTATCATGGAGGATGTAACATTCTTATCCCATTTACCCGTGTAGCTAATTCTCCTTTTATGTATTCATGCCTTGCCTCCCTAAATATGTACTAGAAATTCTGTGGACAGGAAATATGCTTTGCAATTATACATGTTCTCCTGTTTAGCCCAATACTTTCTACTCAATAAACACTGATTACACTATTACAGGTAATGCTCTCTCTCTCTCTCTCTCTCTGAGTCTTGTTCTTCTTATCTTACCCTTTGAACAATCTGCTCTGGCCATCCTTGATGATTTGATATGCCGGATACCTCCAAGTTCTCCATCTCCATTTATTTGTTAAGACAGATCCATTTGTTAGACATATAATACTGAGTTTCTATTTCCAATTGTCTGACCTTTCTTGTAGGACTCAAGGAAAAACATGAACTAATCTCAACCTCAACTTTCTTATCTATAAAATGTAATTACTAAATGGAATGTAGGCAAAAAGCTTGGAATGCTGCCTGACATGTATTAGGCATTCACAAAATATAATTTTCTTTACCTTTCCCTACTTTTCTACCTCCTTTTGCCTGTCCCATGCCAGCTATCTCATTGGCCTTTGCCTTTTGGCATCTCTCATCCTTTCTTCTTACAAGGAAAATAAAATAAATTAATACAAAGCAATTGTAACTTCATTTTTAAAAAGGCATGCTTGGTTGGAAAAGAATGATGTTCTGTGATATTGTACCACCTGACTTTGACAGTTGATTAAAATACAAAGCCATGTCTTCATTTACTTGGCCAGTTCTTAGACATGTTTATGTCCTGCAGCAATTCATTGGAAAACAAACTGATCTTCGCGAAATGGGAAACAGTTTACTTAAAGAAGAGGACAATTGGAAAGAGGGTTATGGAGTACCATTCATTAAGTATTCCTCAGTCAGAGTAACCCTGCAGAGTGTCTGTATGGGTGTGCTTACTAAACACTCATTATTGAATACCTTCGAGACTTCAAACCAGTCTGTAGGTGCTGCAGGTGACTTTAAGGTAAAAGAAAGCATCTTTGATCCAAAGGGGTCAAACAGGAAAGACAGACATGCTAAAGCTGCATGGCAATGCAATGGGATAAGGGTTTTCTGCTGGGAACACAGGAAGCTCTGGAAATGCAGGGAACCAAACAAGAGACAGAGTAGGTTCCTACAGGGAGTGATGAGAATATAAATGGAGGAAGCAAAAGGATGTGCAGCATTAGCACTGTACGAATCCTTAGAGGTTTTCTGGCCCAAACCCTGCTAAGCCAGGTAGCTAAAGGCTAGAGAAATATCCAAGCTCACATTCTTTGCAATTTACATATGAGTCTGTTGGATATGGACAGATGTTGCTGGCTGTGTTCTGGGTTCAGATGCTGAAATGAAGTTCAGTATACAAGATGTTTATTAGGGATCAATACCTCTGAAAGGAAGAGGGAGGGTTCAGAATTGATAGTGGGAGAAGTCAAAGGCCAGGCAGGCCTGATAAGATTTCAGCCATTCCAGAAGAGAGCTTGTCAGAGTGCCCTGCATTAGGAGAAATAACAGACTTTATACCCTGCTTCATCCAGTCTCTGGACGCAGACTGTCCCGGGGGGTGTGAGCTCAATGAGGCAGTTTTCTGTGGCCAAGGTAGACCCTGAAGTTGCTGACAGTTGGAGGCCATCTGTTGACTGTATTCTCCATACCTGGGAACATTTCCTTCCTTAAAAGGCTATCTAGGCAGAATATCTTTGTACCTACCAGAGTAGAACTGGATTCAACTAGTATCTACTGAAAACTTACTATGTGCTAGACACTGTGGCAAGAAATTTTATAAGCTTTATCTTATTTGATCTTCCTAGCATGAAGAAAGTGCCATTATGCCACCTATTAGTTCACAGGTTCGTAGGCCAGTTTCTTCATGGCATGAAATGTCAGCAGCAAAACCACTTTTCAGGTGCAAATTCTGAACAATCTGAGATCATTTACCAGTGTCAGCTATAGCTGATATCAGCAACAGGCATTGTAACCCCCACTTGTCTCAAGAAGGAGCTAAAAGAGAATCAGACTATGCTTTAATTTAAGAAGAACTATCAAATCTAAGTCCAAAGGAACAATGTCTGGGTCAAGTCCACTTCTTCATCTGAGTGGTTTTCAGTGATTACTGAGCCAACAGATCATTTATATCATGCAAGTATGAGACGCAAACATCTTTCCAAGTTTGGAAAAAGATCCCTGAAATTGACCACTCTGATCTCTTCATAGAAATCAGGAACCTTGGCTATAATATTCTGGGCAAGTGAATATTTGAAAAAGTGAATATTTGAATATTTCTAATGACTGGACACCCATAGCCTCACAGTGTTGCCCCTCCTGATTGAATTTCTGCCATTCTCTAGAGTCACAAAGAATAAAATCAACTTCTCTTCTCTCTCTCTCACTTTTTTTTTTTTTAATGAGAGCCACATTTATGCAAACTTCTCTTCTTTCACCTGAATTGCTAACCCTGGTTCTGGCACTTACTCCAACCTTTCTCCAATCAACCAATCTATGTAAGGTTTTCTCCCTCATTCACATGGTGGATATAATAATATCCACCTAATAAGATTGTGAGGCTTAAACAAAACATGCCATTTACATGGTAAACACTCAGTAAACAGTAGCCATTGTGATCAATGACATTAGTGTTCCTTTTATACTCATGGGAATCCTGATGATCAATGAATTGGAGAGCACAGTACATTTCTCTTTTATTGACTTTTATTATTATTATTATTATTATTATTAAACTTTAAGTTCTAGGGTACATGTGCACAACATGCAGGTTTGTTACATATGTATACCTGTGCCATGTTGGTGTGCTGCACCCATCAACTCGTCAGCACCCATCAGCTTGTCATTTACATCAGGTATAACTCCCAGTGCAATCCCTCCCCCCTTCCCCCTCCCCATAATAGGCCTCAGTGTGTGATGTTCCCCTTCCCGAGTCCAAGTGATCTCATTGTTCAATTCCCACCTATGAGTGAGAACATGCGGTGTTTGGTTTTCTGTTCTTGCGATAGTTTGCTGAGAATGATGGTTTCCAGCTGCATCCTACAA
>NW_016806398.1:111269-134690 GCF_001698545.2 Rhinopithecus bieti
TGGGTAACCCGACCTTTCTCTCTGGCTGCCCTTAACATTTTTTCCTTCATTTCAACTTTCGTGAATCTGATAATTATGTGTGTTGGAGTTGCTCTTCTCAAGGAGTATCTTTGTGGCGTTCTCTGTATTTCCTGAATTTGAATGTTGGCCTGCCTTGCTAGGTTGGGGAAGTTCTCCTGGATGATATCCTGAAGAGTGTTTTGCAACTTGGTTCCGTTTTCCCCCTCACTTTTAGGCACCTCTATTAGATGTAGATTTGGTCTTTTCACATAATCCCATACTTCTTGAAGGCTTTGTTCATTTCTTTTTCCTCTTTTTTCTTTAGACTTCTCTTCTCACTTCATTTCATTCATTTGATCCTCAATCGCTGATACTCTTTCTCACAGTTGATCGAGTCAGTTACTGAAGCTTGTGCATTTGTCACGTATTTCTCGTGTCGTGGTTTTTATCTCTGTCAGTTCATTTATGTCCTTCTCTGCATTGATTATTCTAGTTATCCATTCTTCCATTCTTTTTTCAAGATTTTTAGTTTCTTTGTGCTGGGTTCATAATTCCTCCTTTAGCTCTGAGAAGTTTGATGGACTGAAGCCTTCTTCTCTCAACTCGTCAAAGTCATTCTCCATCCAGCTTTGATCTGTTGCTGGTGATGAGCTGCATTCCTTTGGAGGGGGAGATGCACTCTTATTTTTTGAATTTCCAGCTTTTCTGCCCTGCTTTTTCCCCATCTTTGTGGTTTTACCTGCCTTTGATCTTTGATGAGGGTGATGTACTGATGGGGTTTTGGTGTGGGTGTCCTTTCTATTTCTTAGTTTTCCTTCTAACAGTCAGGACCCTCACCTGTAGGTCTGTTGGAGATTGCTTGAAGTCCACTCCAGACACTGTTTGCCTGGGTGTCAGCAGCAGATGCTGCAGAAGATAGAATATTGCTGAACAGCGAGTGTTCCTGTCTGATTCTTGCTCTGGAAGCTTCGTCTCAGAGGTGTACCCCACTGTGTGAGGTGTGGGATGTCAGTCTGCACCTAGTGGGGGATGTCTCCCAGTTAGGCTACTCAGGGGTCAGGGACCCACTTGAGCAGGCAGTCTGTCCACTCTCAGATCTCAACCTCTGTGTTGGGAGATCCACTGCTCTCTTCAAAGCTGTCAGGGTCATTTGCATCTGAAGAGGCTTCTGCTGCTTTTTGTTTAGCTATGCCCTGTCTCCAGAGGTGGAGTCTGCAGAGAGAGGCAGGCCTCCTTGTGCTGCTGTGGGCTCCACCCAGTTCGAGCTTCCCTGCGGCTTTGTTTACCTAATTAAGCCTCAGCAATGGCGGGTTCCCCTCCCCCAGCCTCGCTGCTGCCTTGCAGTTAGATCTCACACTGCTGTGCTCACAATGAGGGAGGCTCTGTGGGCATGGGACCCTCCCGGCCAGGTGTGGGATATAATGTCCTGGTGTGCCATTTGCTAAGACCCTTGGTAAAGCGCAGTATTAGGATGGGAGTTACCTGATTTTCCAGGTGTTGTGTGTCTCAGTTCCCCTGGCTAGGAAAAGGATTCCCTTCCCCCTTGTGCTTCCCATGTGAGGCATTGTCTCCTCCTGCTTCAGCTCTCACTGGTCGGGGCTGCACCAGCTGACCGGCACTGATTGTCTGGCACTCCCCAATGAGATGAACCCAGTACCTCAGTTGAAAATGCAGAAATCACCCATCTTCTGTGTCGCTAACACTGGGAGCTAGAGACTGGGGCTGTTCCTATTCGGCCATCTTGCTCCGGGTCGAGCACAGTACATTGCTTCATATGAATATGATACTTCCATTACAAAGATCATCAGTATGTGTAAGTTACTTTTGCTTATGGTTTTTTTCTCCTAAATGTAATGTGCTTTGCATCTAGCTATGATGCTGTAGTCTTTGTGTGCATCTGAATGCTTGTGGAGTACATGAATCTCTTATATTCTATTCCTGGTTATTTGACATATTTAAATATATTGGACAATTTGCATTCACTATGAGACTTGAAGTGACAGTCTCATCCAGAAATCACACAAGTTTGTGGGTCATAGTCAGTCCTTGAATTCAGTTTTCTAAGTAGTGCATTTTCTTACATGACAGAGGTACTTCACAGTGTATGGGTTATGGCCTACTTGAAAATCTGGTAGATTATCTCCCTGGAGGGAGGGAGACTTTAAATACACACACACACAGACGCACACACACACACACACACACACACACACACACACACACACTTTTCTTTAATTATAGGAGTAATTAACTGAGAACTCCTTGTTTAAAAATACTGTGGATAGTAGTCTTAGTAATTCCTGAATCAGGGTGGAAGGGATCCATTTTTGTGATCTGTCTTCTGGGCAGAGACAGAATAGAAAGAAAAAAGAGCTAAATGGGTAGTAGATTCATCATAAGGGAGTTAGTGAAACTTGTAAGAAATTTTCACATCTCTTCCATATTAGGAGAGGCTAATATTCTTAGAATAACGAATGAAATCATGGGTGCTCAGAACAGAGCACCTAATTTTAAAGCTAATGCATGTTCTATTAGCTGCATATGTCAGAACACTCTGATTCATAACTCCATGAGGCCCAGAGCTCTCTGTCCCAAGGGAGAGCAGAAATAGAAAAGAAAAAAAACACACACACACAATGTTTTGTTATGTCTTTGGCCAGTCCTAGACACATGGAAAAGTCTGTTTGCTTCATTTGACTTGCAGTCTTTTAGCCAGCCCATTATCTACACACAAGCCTTCTATTATAACACGAATCCAGGGCATCATTTTTTTCCTCTTTTAATAACTAATATGAGAACCTCTCAATTTAATTAATTAACTAATTTTTTAAATTTATTTTTAGAGGTAGATAGTCACCATACTGGGCCCATGTAAGTGCTATTTGAAAAGTCTGGCTGGACTCACATGTAAACCTAGAGCTTCATAAAATCTTTTATTTATTTATTTTTTCTTTGAGACAGAGTCTTGCTCTGTCTCCCAGGCTGGAGAGCAGTGGTGTGATCTTGGCTCACTGCAACCTCCGCCTCCTGGGTTCAAGCGATTCTCCTGCTTCAGCCTCCCGAGTAGCTGGTACTACAGGTGCGTGGCACCAGGCCCGGCTAATGTTTTGTATTTTCAGTAGAGATGGGGTTTCACAGTGTCATCCAGGATGTTCTTGATCTCCTGACCTCGTGATCCATCCAACTCAGCCTCCCAAAGTGCTGGGATTACAGGTGTGAGCCCCTGCGTGTGTTTTTTTTTTAATGGTTTTTGTCATGATTTCTTTTTATTATTTTACTTTAAGTTTCAGTATACATGTGCAGAATGTGTGGGTTTGTTACATAGGTATACATGTGCCACGGTGGTTTGCTGTACCCATCAACCCATCATCTAGGTTTTAAGCCTAGCATGCATTAGATATTTGTCTTAATGCTCTCCCTCCCCTTGCCTCCCACTCCCTGACAGGCCCTGGTGTGTATTGTTCTCCTCCCTGTGTCCATGTGGAGAACCTCTCAATTTTAATTATCACTTTATCTTCCTGTGTCCAGACTTCCTTACTTTGTTTATATCCTCCACACAAGTATTTCCCGAACTTAGGTATTCAGACGTAGGGTTGCACTTGATGCATTAAATCACCTGCAGAGTTGGCTAAAAGTACTGATTCCTGGGTCATACCATAAAAAACCCAGGATAAATATAGTCTGACATTGAGCCTAGGTATCAGCCATTATATATAGATGTTCATTTATTCAGTGGCTCAGTTATATTTGGGAATTTTCTCTATGATATTAGCAGTTGGACCTCTGCAATTCTCTAACAAGAATATACTGTGTTAGTTCCATGGTGCCTCTTTGACACCATGAAAACCTTAACACAAACATCTAGCTTTTCATGAGCTTTCACTAGATATTGTTTCACAGCAGTATTTTTTAACTTTATTTTAAGCTCAGGGGTATAGGTGCAGGCTTGTTACATAGGTAAACTTGTGTCATGGGGGTTTGTTGTACAGATTATTTCCTCACCCAGATACTAAGCTTAGTACCCATTAGCTATTTTTCCTGATCCTCTCCCTCCTCCAAGCCTCCACCCTCCAAAAGGCCCCAGTATGTGTTGTTCCTCTCTATGTGTCCTTGTGTTCTCATCGTTTAGCTTCCACTAGTAAGTGAGAACATGCAGTATTCTGTTCTTGTGTGAGTTTGCTAAGAATAATGAATGACAATATTTTTAATCTCTTAAATATTTTGCTGAGAACTTACAAGGTTCTAAAGAAGAGTAATATAGTATAGCAACAGAATTGAATGTGTCTCCTGTTGCAGGTACCTCCTCCTTATCTTGAGCACCATCTGGGTTACTCCTAACACTTGATGGTGACTCTTATTCCAAACAGTTTGAATTTTTACACTGGCCTTCCTCTCACCTTAATTATGCAAGATAGACTCTTTCTTCTCTGTAATACTTGGCCAGAAACCCAAGACTGACTTCCAGTATAAAGTGCATTTAAAAAAAATAAGCAAACATACTCTTTGCATCAGTCATAACTTTAGGAGCTCTCTCTTACCTGAAAAAAAAAAAAACCCATCCATTCTTTAAGTATCAGTTAAAATGCTGCTTATTCCATGAAGTTACCCCTGAAAGGAATGTCTTCTCCTCTGAACTTTTTCATTTTATCCACACCTCACTTACCAAAACAAGCCTATCCTACCTCATATTAATGGGCTCACAGTTCCACATGGCTGGGGAGGCTTCACAATTATAGTGGAAGGGAAAGGAAGAGGAAAGGGACTTCTTATATGGTGGCAGGCAAGAGAGCATGTGCAGAGGAACTGCCCTTTATGAAACCATCAGATCTCATGAGACTTACTCACTACCATGAGAATAGCACAGAAAAAAACCCACCCCTGTGATTCAATTACCTCCCACTGGGCCCCTCCTATGACACGTGGGGATTATGGGAGCTACAATTCAAGATGAGATTTGGGTGGGGACACAGCCAAATCATATCATTCTGCCTCTGGCCCTTCCAAATCTCATTTCAAAACCAATCATGCCTTCCCAACAGTCCCCCAGTCTTAACTTATTTCAGCATTAACTTAAAAGTCCACATTCCGAAGTCTAATCTGAGACAAGGCAAGTCTCTTCCACCTATGAGCCTGTAAAATCAAAAGCAAGTTAGTTGCTTCCTAGATACAATGGGGGTACTGGCATTGGGTAAATACACCCATTTTAAATGGAAGAAATTGGCCAAAACAAAGGGCCCTCAGGCACCATGCAAGTCCAAAATCCTGTGGTGCAGTAAAATCTTAAAGCTCCAAAATGATCTCCTTGGATTCTTTATCTCACATCCAGGTCATCCTGATACAAGAGGTGGGTCCCCATGGTCTTGCACAGTTCTGCCCCTGTGGCTTTGCAGGGTACAACTCCCATGCTGGCTGCATTCATGGACTGGCATTGAGCGTCTGTGACTTTTTCAGGAGGACAGTGCAAGCTGTCAATGGATCCACATTCTGGGGTCTGGAGGATGTTGACCCTCTTCTCATAGCTCCACTAGGCAGTGCCCCAGTGGGGACTCTGTGTGGTGCCTCCCACACCACATTTTCTTTTCTCATTGTCTTAGCAGAGGTTCTCCATGAGGTCATCACCCCTGTGGCAAACCTGTGCCTGAACATCCTAGGCATTTTCATACATCCTCTGAAATCTAGGCAGAGGTTACCAAACCTCAATTCTTGACTTCTGTGTACCCACAGGCTCAACACCATGTGGAAGCTGCCAAGGCTTGGGGCTTGCACCCTGTGAAGCCATGGCCCAAGCTGTACCTTGCCCTCTTTTAGCCATGGCTGAAGCAGCTGGGATGCAGGACACCAAATACTGAGGCTGCACACAACAGGGGGGCTCTGGACCCAGTCCAGGAAACCATTTTTCCCTCCTAGGCCTCCAAGACTGAGATGGGAGGGGCTGCTGCAAAGGTCTCTGACGTGGCCTGGAGACATTTTCCCCATTGTCTTGGCAATTAGCATTTGGTTTGTTGTTACTTATGCAAATTTCTGCTGCAGTCTTGAATTTCTCTCCAGAAAATGGGGTTTTCTTCTCTACTGCATCCTTGGGCTGCAAATTTTCCAAATTTTTATGCTCTGCTTCCTCTTGAACACTTTGCCACATAGAAATTTCTTTCTCCAGATACCCTAAATCATCTCTCTCAAGTTCAAAGTTCTACAGATCTCTAGGGCAGGGGAAAAATGCCACCAGTCTCTTTGCCTAGGAAGAGGGACCTTACTTGAGTTCCCATAAGTTCCTCATCTCCATCTGAGACTGTCTCAACCTGGACTTTATTGTCCATATCACTGTTAGCATTTTGCTCAAAGCCATGCAACAAGTTTCTAGGAAATTCCAAGCTCTCCCCCATCTTCCTGACTTCTGAGCCCTCCAGTTCTCTGGACAGTTTCAAACTCTCATATATTTTCCTGTCTTCTGAGCCCTTGAAGTTGTTAAAACCTCTGCATGTTACCAAGTTCCAAAGTCGCTTCCACATTTTCAGGTGTCTTTACAGCAGCACCCCACTCCAAATACCAGTTTTCTGTATTAGTTCATTCTCATGCTGCTATAAGGACATACCTGAGACTTGGTAATTTATTAAAAAAAAAAAAAAAAAAAAGAGGTTTAATGGGCTCACAGTTCCACGTGGCTGGGAAGGCCTCACAATCATGGCAGAAGGTGAAGGAGAAGCAAAGACGTGTCTTACATGGTGGCAGGCAAGAGAGCACGTGCAAGAGAAATGCCTTTTCTAAAACCATCAGATCTCATGAGACTTATTCACTATCGTGAGAACAGCCCAGGAAAAACCCACCCCCATTATTCAATTACCTCCTACCAGGTCCCTCCCATGACATGTGGGGATTATGAGAGCTACAATTCAAGATGAGAGTTGGGTGGGACACAGCCAAACCATATCACATCTTAAAACTTCCAACCTAGTTTGGGGAAGGCCAACATAAATATTAACTGCTCCAACATGAGGTAACTGACTAGTGTAAGAATTAACTATCTATGGGTATACAGTGAAAAAAGAAAACCCTTGCTATTTAAAACCAAAATTCCCTTCTCAAGAGAATAGGACTTGCTAAAGGAGAGGCACTTTAGTTGTCCAGAGCATCTTATTCTTATATAGTTATTCTATATAAGAAGGCATGGAACTCAGAGCAGGCGTAAGTCTTTTGAAGACTCAATTTGCTCAATCCTCCCAGCAGTCAATGCTCTTATCTAGAGCTCATTACTTCACAATTCCCTTCTTTTAGAATTCCTAGGACCTGATTTTTATTTTTTTTTCTTTAGGTATTTGACTGTCATAATGAAGCAAGAAGAGCAAAGTGTAAGCATTAATTCAGGCCTTAAACAAAACAGTAACATTTGATGTGTTCTTTACCTTAAGGATTTTCCAAGTCTATGAACAAAGTCTCTTACCAGGCAAGGGTTTTCCTTCATACACGCTATTTGTCCTCCTTGATGGAGGTTTATGATGCATTGTCTGTTATGATCTCTCAATAAAAGCCTCTGCCTCATATGCTGGGTTTTAGTCACAGCTGAAAGCACTATGGAAATTGTTTTTTTTTTCTTTCTTCCATTATCATATATCTTTTCCTTTACTGCCCTAAAAAGGTGCTAACATGACTCTTAGCAATGAAGGGCAGTTTTTCTTATCTGGGCCTAGGTTGCAGCATGCTAATGTAAGAGATTAGGAGGATGCTAAATTATCCCATTTCTTTAAAAAATGACACATAAAAGGTATTTCACGTGGTAGCACCAACCAAATCATATTGGACCCACCCCACTAGTGACATTTATGGAGAAACAGGGCTATTGTTGGTTGCTTGCAGAGAGGAAAATGTCTTTGTCATATAATTGATATTCTCAAATCCTGTAAACATCATGCCCTCTAGAGAGCTATATTTTAGAGTCCAGTGAGGTCATGATTTGTTCAGAAATTTTGGGGAGTTGGCAAGCAGATTTGGAGTACTGAATATGTAGCCCTTGGGTACCAAATATTCAGGACTAGATATTTGATGATCTGTGTCTTTGTGAATGCAATCTCAAATGCCAAGATTTGAAACAGATATATTAGAAAGGTAGTTTCAACTCCTGAAATAACAGAACAGTGATTCTCAGTCTCTAGTGTGCATAAGAATCACCCAGAGAGCATATTGAAACAGATTCCTGGACTCCTATCTTCAAGATTTTGATTCAGTGAGTTTGTGGTAGGGCCCAAAAATCTGTAATTCAAGGAAGACTCCAGGTAGTATAGATATGTTGAATCATGTACAGAAATGATAATATAGAGTATTTATGTTAGGAGGCAAAATATAAGATATTCCTTCTTTCTGATGCATATTGTGTATTTTTATAGTTTTCATTAGAGATTGAATGTTTTTGCTGGGGTTACCTTCTTTCAGTTGCTCAAATTGTCAAACATAATAAAGCCGTTATGATTTTGCACCTGATGTTTAATCTGTCTGAATCCTCTTTCATTATCTGTTGGTGTGGCTCATTTTTTAAGCCTCAGTTTAAAGGACATTTTCTGTGAAAATTTTTCTCAGTTGTTTGTTGAGTCCCTTTCATTGTGTTCCCTGAACATTCTGGACTTTCCGTATTACTCATTATCTTTTCATATTGTTCATCATATGTCTTACTACTTAGATGGAATCTTCATGAAATTCTAAACTTTCTCTAGCAAGCTCACTATTACATCTCCAAAGTCAAGCAACAGAATTAGCACAAGGTAATTGTACCATAACTATTTATTAATTGCACAAAAGACTCAAAACTCTAAGAAACAGAACAGAGTCACACAGCCCTTCAGAAATCATCTAGTTAACTGATCCATTGTAATAGTGGGGACTTAGTACCCAGAGAGAAAAATAAGACTGGTTTAGTATATCCCAACTAGTGCGTACTCCCTTCTTATTTCTTTTCCCTAGCCCCAAATTTATGAAATTTGAACACTGTCAAAAAGAAGACAAGAATTTGATGCACAAATAGAAACTGATTTAAATATAGTGTCTGTAGTCTCCAGACTTCTTCATTGAAAGAGAGTATGAAGTTAGGGCATGTTTCTATCACTGCAAGAAACTGGCTGGCTCATTGCTCCTTCCTATATAGTTGCAAGACCTCAGCATGCCTCCCTCCTTAAAAATCTTCATGCAGTTTCTGGGTATCATAGGTTGAGTCTCCCCTAAAAGCAGACTTTAGGGATTTGCATGGAGGTATTTATTGAGGCGTGCTTTCAAAGAACAGCTGTAAAAGCGTGAGGTAAGCAACAGGAACAGAAAGAGAAGTAAAAGGGCAACTTTGTAAGGTATGAAGAACTGGAACTCCATGCTCTGGAAGTGGCCAAAAATTGATATAATCACCTCTCTTGATTGTGCATTCTATTTTTTCTTGTTTAAGCAAATGATCACAACATAGGCTCAAATAAAGCCAACTAGAAAGATTCTGGGAATGAAGATGCCAGGGCTAAACAAGCCATATTGAATAACATGGATTGAGCAATATGTTATAGGCCCTATATTCTTTCTCATTTATTTCTCACCACAGTTTTTTGAGGTTGATTTTACAATGGATGAGAGATTGATACTTCTTATGAGACCATCTCAACCTGGACTTTATTGTCCATATCACTGTGTTAGGTAAGAAAGAGTCACAAACGTCATGCATTTTTCAAAAAGTTCTTACATTTACCAAATGGAGTAGCTACAAAGTGAACCTAGATTTGTCTAATTGCATAAAAGCTCATGGTTTTAACTGGAATCCATTGCCAGAATGATGAGAAAAAGTAAACTCAAATTAGATAAGAAGTAGTAAAAGAACCTGGGAATGTTTAACATGGAGAAGTTGAGACTTATGACAGAGGGAGAGAAATAATCAGCATTTTCAATCCTTGAAGGGCTGTCATCTGTATAGAGAGAAGATTAGTATGGAAGAGGACCAGGATTGTAGCAAGGCAAGTGGTGCTGAATATTAGGATGGGCATTTTGATGATTGGAATTGTTGAAAAATATAGTGGGGATACCTGTGGGAACAATGATTACATAATTATTGAACCTTGGTTTCTTGTGTGGGAGACACAATGGTGAACATGTCCAATCATGTGCTCAGAGAATGTACAGTTTGTTAGGGGAAATAGAGTCCCATTATTGTAAAGCATCAAGCTGGACATTTCTGTGGTGACCCTCTTGATTGTGAAACCAAGTATCCAGTTGGAATGGTCAACCTTAACACTTACAAACTACATTTTGCAAAATCCAAGTGTTTCCTAGTATGTCAATAGGTGGCCAGAAGGAAAATTATTCTGCAGTTAAGTGAGTTTGGGAAACAAAGTCAAACGAGCAACTTTGTGAGATTTATCAGAGCTTTGAAAACATGCATTATGGCTCTCCAATAAACTTAGATAGTAGCCACTGATTCACAAACTTAACTGACCATGAAATCCCTTTTCCATGGACACTTATTAACATGGAATTGGGGGAAGTCTAGTGAGGTCATAATCTCAATTTCTCTATCATTCTGAAATTCTCTAATTCCTCAAGCACAAAATGAGTTAAGGAGCTTAAACTGTAATACTAATCTTGGAAACAAATTCACTGGCCCTTCTTAAACAATTTCCTTCTATTTTCTGAGCCTCAGTTTAGTGTCACTGACTGAAAAAAAAATATTGCTGAAACTCTCTATCTCCAATATGTTGTGGTTTTATGGAGGCTTCAGGGCACCAAAGATGACTTTCACCTAGTTGACAGTTCTCCTGGGCCTGCCTTCTTCTAATACTAGCAAGTGTCCAACCTGGTGGCTTTGAGCAGGAGCGAATTGTTTCTGGTTCCTGTTCTGCTGGATAGCAGCTTGAAGACAGGAAGTCAAAAAGACCTCCCATTCTGAAGGTTTCCAAATTGAATTGGTTTTGCAGACCTCAGCAATTCAGAATGTTTGAAGACACTGCAGAGATGTGCAGTTCTGCGGTTGACCCCTCTCAAATAGTACATAATTCTGAAAAAACTTGGAGCTCCTCCATAAAGCCATATTTCAGTTGCACATTTTAGGCATGTGATTTCAGCCAAAAGCCATAATATAGCACTGCTGAGAATTTTTTCTTCCAAAATTATGCATTTGGACAAAACATAGGAACCTAAAATTACAGGAATTAAATGTACCTTCTATGTTAACCAAAGTGCTACGGATGAAATAATAAATCATAGAAATGTAGAGTGTGATGCCTTCCTAGGGATTTGCCAGTTCAAAGTTTCATATAAGACTTCAATCTTTCTTATATACCTGTGAAGTCATTACTTTCCTCCTTGACCACACTTTTGAAGAGTTTGTTATTTATTTTTTATTTTTATTTGATGTTTTTAAGCTTTTAATCAACTTTTATTTTAAATTCCAGGGTACATGTGCAGGATGTGCAGGTTTGTTGCACAGGTAAATGTGTGCCATGGTAGTCTGAAGCATAGGTCTACCCATCACCCAAGTGTTAAGCCCAGCACCCATTAGCCATTCTTTCTGATGCTCTCCACAACCCGACCCCCTCAACAGGCCCCAGTGTGTGTTGTTCCCCCACAATGTGTCCAAGTGTTCTCATCGTTCAGCTCTCACTTATAAGTGAGAACATATGGTGTTTGGTTTTCTGTTCCTGCATTAGTTTGCTGAGGATGACAGCTTCCAGCTCCATCCATGTCCCTGCAAAGGACATGATCTCATTCCTTTTTATGGCTGTATAGTATTCCATGATGATGTATATATGTACCACATTTTCTTTATCCAGTCTACTGTTGAAGGGCATGTGGAATAGCATGTTATTTCTGAGGCAGACCAATCTGATATCATGCAACTCCTCTTATTTGAGTGGCCTCTCTTATACATATATCTTCTATTATGTCCATCTGTATTTCTTGCTCAGTATTCTGAGGAATTGGTCTTGAGTTTTGAAGATAAAAAAAAAATCTCCCTCTTTAATCTTCCAATATAAACATTCCCTGTTTCTTCATTGGAAGTAATCAGACCAACAAGAAGAAAGCACAGCCTTTGAATTTAGAAAGTGCCAGAGTTCTAAACTCTTCTCTTCCACCTGAACATTAACGACCTGGAATTCTCTACTTAGTGTTGTTGAGCCTCAACTTTCACATTTTTAAATGATGGAAATAATGACTACATAACAGGATTATTGTGAGGAATAAATAAGGCAAGTATGAAGACTTCTCCAAGGTAAGTAATCAGTACACTATATTCTCCACGCTCCCCACGGGCTTTTCTTCTTTCCTTATGCTGATATGATATGACATGGTATGATATGATATATGATATGCATTCTACACATTTGTCATGCAATGTCCCTGCTTGTCTCCCAAGAAAACCCAGGATCTGGAGGTAAACATAATTCTAGATAAATTGGCGATCTGGCATCTTACCTCCTTGATTTAGGCCATTACATGTTTATTGTTGCAAGTATTCTATGATACTAAAACATCTAATTTTTCTTTGGACATTATAATGCAGACCAAAGAAAGAAGACCTTGAATTTTTTTTTTTTTTTTTTTCTTGTGAGACGGAGTCTCGTTCTATCGCCCAGGTTGGAGTGCAGTGGTGCAATCTCAGCTCACTGCAGTGCCTCCCAGGTTCACGCCATTCTCCTGCCTCAGCCTCCTGAGTAGCTGGGACTACAGGCACCTACCACCGCGCCTGGCTAATTTTTTGTATTTTTAGTACAGATGGGATTTCACCGTGTTAGCCAGGATGGTCTCGATCTCCTGACCTCGTGATCTGCCCGCCTCGACCTCCCAAAGTGCTGGGACTACAGGCGTGAGTATTTTCAATACAATATTAATATTGGTGAGAGTGCATTTGAGGAAGTCAAAGCAGCCAGTGTACTCAGACAATAACTAATTTCCTTGAGGATTATTTTATTATGCACTCAGTGTTCTGAAATGCCAGTATCTGCAGATGCAGTGTGATTACTTTGCCTTTTTCATTTCAATTATTCTTTAAGAAGAGTGATCATTTTTCATTATAGAGTAAAAACATGTATGTTCTGGACTAACTTAATAGAACAAAACAACAAAACATCATCTCTCTGTGAAGTCTGACATCAGCTTTAATCACGTTGGAGGCAATGCAGGTCACTGGACTGGAATGTGGGGGCCTGGGTCTAGTCCCAGCTCTGCACTGAATTGACATGGGGCTTTGCTAAGCCAAAGCTTGTCCTTTTGTGATCCTCAGTGTCTCTCATCCTATCATTAAGGATAGAATTAGGTGATGACTATGGACTCTTTTTCACTCTTTATTCTAGTGTTACAACAGGAAAGAGCCTAATCAGGGAAGCTATGCTCCACAGCCAGTATAAGGAGTTTCCCATAAGAGAGGAGCAGAAAACACCCATTTAATCTTAAAAGATGTGCAGAAACTGAAGACTGAGTGTAGCAATTGGGGAGATGAACATTATCTCTTTTCAATCTGAGAGGGGAAAGCAACATGATCAAGATCTGTGCAAATCAAGCTACTTACCAATAAAGAACCAGAATGTATGTCTCTTGCTTCCCAGGCCAATTTTCTTTCCATCCTATCCTTCTGTCCCCAGAAACCACTCAGATATGTCTCTATTTCTTTTGTCTTACCTGTCTATAATTCTGCATCAATAGTAAATAAGGATGTAGAAAATGTATGACATTCATAGCATGTCATCTTCAGATATTATGCCAAAACAAAGAACGTTGCCCTGAAAGTTAGCTCTTGCATTAGGTAAGTTTTACATTTGAAAGCATATTTCTCTCTCTTAAAAATTATTCTGTAAAGTTATAAAAATTCTTTCCACAAAGTTTCCTTGGTGTATGTTATAAACTGCACATCTATACTTTGAATTTCTCTTATAAAATCTATTTGATTAAAAATATGGAAAAGCATGGTATCATAGAAAAAGTATAGAATCAAAAGGGATTCAGAGTATGACTTATTGATGCTGCATCTTAGAAGTTCTATGACCTTGAACAAATATTTCACCAGAATAAGCCTCAGTTTTCTTATATAGAAAGGATATAAAACGCCTCAGTTTCTTTATATGAAAAGGATAACGTGCCTATCTCATAGAGTTGTTGTAAGACTTAAACAAGATGTGATATTAAAATCCCTTTCACAGTGCCGGGCATATAGGGAGTCTTAATGAATTTATAATAGGTATTTTAAGTGAGAATTGACCCAAAGCAAAATTTTGTAAACACTACTCTCCATACCCTTCAGTGAGGCTTATTTGAATCATTTTTAACCAAAGTTCCTAATTCCCAAGATGTATCTGAAAAAAATCTTTCTATGACTTGAATTTATATTTGGGCATGTGAACTATCATCAGCCTAAAATCAGGTTCATCCACTTTTCCTAATTTAAAGTTCTCTCACATAATATAGTTCAGTTGCACTCCGATTTTTCTATTTCCCTTTTTTCACCCACAAAAAGGAAATTTTAAAATATCTACACTTCGGCCAGGTGCAGTGCCTCGTGCCTGTAATCCCAGCACTTTGGGAATCCAAGGCAGGTGGATCACCTGAGGTCAGGAATTTGAGACAAGCCTGGCCAACATGGTGAAACCCTGTCTCTACTAAAAATACAAAACTTAGCCGGGTATGATAGTACATGCCTGTAATCCCAGCTGCTGGGGAGGCTGAAGCAGGAGAATCACTTGAGCCCTGGAGGAGGAGGCTGCAGTGAGCCAAGATTGTGCCACTGCACTCCAGCCTGAGTGACAGAGTGAGACTCCATCTCAAAAACAAAACAAAACAAAACAAAAAAAAACAAAAAACTACACTCTAACGTATTTCATAAATCCACAAAATAGACATCTACAGAGAGATACGCTAGGGGCACAGGAATATCCAATTCACATCACTTTCATCTTTGGACTAATGAAGCAGAGGAGAGAAAAATTTCTCTGATAGTCTTAAGTATAAATGATTCAAATTTATGTCAATACTTGAATATATTTCTGAGACAATGCAATTAAACAGGTAGATGGTGCCTTTTCACTTTCAGAAACATTTGCACAAGGTAGTGGTTTACTCAAAGCAAACCGCTCACTGTTTCTTTCCCTTTAGTACCAGAAAAGTTTACAGAGAGAGTGACAGGAATCAAATAACTCCATCTTTGTGTCAGGCCCCATGTCAGGCTCTTTATAATCCTCAGCACATGAAATCATCACACGAACTCAGTGAGTCAGATATTTGGTGCTCATTTTACAGATGAGAAAACTCGAGCCCAGAGAGAGAAAGTATTTTTTTTTTCAAATTTTCATAGCTTGAAATTTTAAATCTTTCTTAAATTTGAAATAGGTCTAGTAAGATTGCAACTCATATTTCTTGGTTTGCTTACGTGGAATGCTATTCTTTAAGCTTTAGAGTCACAAAGGTCCATAATTTGAAGATCCATTTTCTTTTCATTTTGCCATGTTTTCTCACAATCCACCATTTCCACTTTTCATGTCATCCTATTGCTAACTCTTAAACCTTCTTCAAGGGTTTAATGAAATGCCACCTTCTCAACGAATCACACATTGTTCACCACATTGAAACTTGCAATACCTCTGCCATCTTGAAGAGACCACTTACCTTGGTCTACATTATCTTGTTTTTCCAGAACTTGTTTTAATGTCTAACAAGCTGAATGATCTACTTATTTATTATGTCTACTGTTCCTTGTATCTTCCTCTAGAATGTCAGCAATAAAAAAGCAGTGACTCATGCCTGCTTTTGTTTACCAGTGTATTCTAATCACCTATAATAATGCCAGGCACATCTAAAGAGCTGAGTAATATTTGTTGTACGAATTACTAATTGAGCATGTCATTGCCCTCTATTGTTATTAAATGTAGCTTCAGAATCCTTCTCAACACGGCCTTATGTTTAGCCACTACCGCTGGATCTGAATGAATATTTTAATTAGAATTTAAATACTATGCACCTGTTTCCTTATTTGTAAATCTAAATGGAGTCGGTGTCATCTACTATAGGGCTGTCAGGAGGAGTAAGTAAGTCAATATATGTAAAGTACTTAGCACAGTGCATGGTCTTTAGTAGGTACTCAATAATTATTTCTAACTATTATCTGATGACTTTTATTTATCTGGCTTATAGTACATTTTTTTTTTTTTGCTTGTTTGTTTTTGAGACGGAGTTTTGCTCTCGTTGCCCAAGCTGGAGTACAATGACGCGATCCCGGCTCACGGCAACCTCCACCTCCAATGTTCAAGTGATTCTCCTCTCTCAGTCCCCTGAGTAGCTGGGACTACAGGCACGTGCCACCATGCCCAGCTAACTTTTGTATTTTTTTTAGTAGAGACGGAATTTCACCATATTGGCCAGGCCGGTCTAGAACTCCTGACTTCAGGTAATCCACCCGTCTCAGCCTCCCAAAGTGCTGGGGTTACAAGAGTGAGCCAATGCGCCCGGCCTATAGTACATATTTCTAAACAGTTCTAGTGAAAGCATATATAAAAATCTATATTGTGAATGGAATCACCTTGACTTTCCCCATATTCTGATATGTGAAAATTTAATACTAGCTCATTAAAGAAAGAAGCCTTTTCATTCCTTCAAAGCAGAATCATTTGTTAATTCATTGTATTACCATAGTACCTAGTACATGCAACTCTTTTTATCTTGTCTTACAATCATGCATTTATTAGTTACTTTATCCATGAGTCAATGAATTTTTCCATGGCAGGGTCACTTTCTTGTTACTTTCTCTGCTCCCATTTCCTCAGATGGTTTCTGGCACATGGTATAAATTTAGTACATATTTGTTATCTTACTAATATCATGATAGCATTTAGGTGCAGGAGGTACAATTGAAAATTACCAAGTTCCATCCCTATAGTACAGATAGGGATACTGAGGCTCAGAGAAGAGAAAGGAATCACTGAAATAATGCATCTCTATAGTACAGATGGGGATGCCGAGGCTCAGGGAATGGAAATGAATCACTGAAAGCATACAGTTATTGTCTAAGTTAAGCCTGTAACCCAATTTTACAAAATATAAGTCCTTGCTGATTTAAACTTTTGGCTTTTCAATTAAATATGTCTTAACATAATTCATGTACTTTTTTCTCCTTTAATTTCATGGCTAACATTGAAGATGCAACTCTGTTAAAAGTCAAGTTTACATAACCATTTTTCTTTTGGAAGAAAATTTCGACTGGCTAATTCTACATAAAGTAGAATTATCAGAGTAAATAGTGCACAAGTTTGACAATTTATAATATCTAGCCAGTGTCTGAAATGAAACTGGGAAAGCTGAGTTACTAAGTCTATTCTAGAATCAAAGAACCTAGAGTAGGCTATCTGTTCTTAAGAGGAAGGACATTCTATTATGTTTGAATCTGTTCCTCTCCCAATGTACCACTGGGGTTTTTCATGTACTTCACCGTCATTACACATTTGTTGCATTTACCTGCATCTAGTCCAAGTGCTCATTAAGTATGGGAATCTCTACCCTTTATTTAACTTACCAGTCTTATCCTAACCTTAGATTGCATGTGTCCAGTAACAGAGCATTGACTACCTCTGAAGAGTCACTGTGGGACTATTAGCTGCAATGAATTGAACTGAGAAATGTCTCATGGTAACTTTGATCTACTGGCCAGAGTTCTCTTGTCTGGACCACAAAACACATCAATTTTTCCCCCCACAGCAGATGAGATGATATTTGGAAAGAGTAACCACTGCCTCCACCTCACCCCACACACAAACCTATCCAAGTCATCTCTCCTCCAGGGAAAATGTCCCTCTGGCTCAAGCTATTTTAAATGAATAGTAAACCAAAAATTTCTAGTCCCTTTCTTTTCTTTGATGGCATAATTGCTTTGATTTACCATGAAAGATTGTTTTTGGACTCTCAAAATGAAAGGGTGAGTTGACCAGTAACAAACATATCATTCAATGGTGTCTTTCAGACAGTCTCATTCCATATTATTTAAGTGGTGTGTGGGAAAGGAAACGGAAATAGCATTTATGGAATACCTACTCTGCTTTGGTCACATTACATTGATCACATTCTGGGATCTTCACAGCACTTTTAAGTACATATTATTATTATGCTCTATTTAATAGGTGAGAAAACTGAGACTCAGTGGTTTTAAGTAATTTGATCTAAGCCAAACTAGAGCTGGAAATTGAACTCAGGTCTATTGAATTCCTTAGGCTATTCTGGCACTTTGTCCAGTGGTCTCCTGTCTCAGGGTGCACAACTGTGGTCAAATCTTCACTTCTTTACCATGCCTATGAATACCTCCCACGAATCATAAACAATGTGGTTTTCCAGTAAATCTTCCATAAATTTACTAGAAAGGCCACAAGTGTCCAGTGGAATGATGCATCTTGCCCAGGGATCTGTATATAAACATGGCCTTAAAGGACAGACCTATGTGACCACTGATATTCCATGTAAGATCAAAGAAAAATCCCAAAACTCAATGCCTTACTTAACATTTTAAACTGATTCCCCTGGTGAAATTTTTCCTGTGTGTAAATGACACAGTCATAGTCCTATCGTTCGCACCTTTGGCTACATTTCCTCCACACATCTGAACTCTCCCTGACATTCTGTCTACAAAAGGCTTCTCATGCTTGCACTCTTCAGCTCTATTGTAATTGTCTTTATTAAGTGCACCCTCTTCACTCATTTGTCCTAATTATTTTACTTCCTCCTACTTGGTCAATCTTGCTGCAGTTGTATTTACTCCAGTTTATCCTACAAAGTGTATCAAGAGAGACATTTCCAAATTATATCTGATCAGGTTACCTCCTTGTTCAATAGGTCTTCAGTGCTGTTAGAGGTAACAGACATCTTATTTTCATTCACAGGAGATACCACTAAAGTAACACTGCCTCTGTTTCTTACCCTAATTTTACTCTCTCCTTCCCATAGAGGAGGAGTGAGTAAACCAATTGCTAGGTGAAAGTTTGGGCTACATTTTTTAATTGGGTAGAGTTAATCTATTGAAAGATCATAAACACAAAGAATTTGTTATTTCTCCCCTCTCTCCTGGGGATATAGCACACTGTGACTTAGTCCATCATGAGGTAAGAATGTGTACTTTGCAAACTAGAGTTTTCTCCTATCCTGTGAGTAGAGGTAAATGGGTTTTGTTGCAGTAAAAAGAGGGTCCCCAAATCTCAGTGACTTAAAACATTAAGTGTAAATTTCTCACTTATGCTGCATGTTGGTGAGAGTCAGTCATAGTACAGCTTTACATCATTTTTACGCTAGGCCACAGGCTGATGCGTTAGCTTCTATCTGGACCACTGTTGGTCATCAGGGCAGAAAGGAGGAAAAAGCAGATACACTGAGCCTCTTACTGGCTCTCAAAGCTTCTGCTCAGACACATGTCACTTCTGCGTACATCCCACGGCACAAAAAAGTCATTTGACCATACCTGAGTTTTAAAATGTGGGGTGGTATACCCCATCACAAGTAGGGGTATCACAAGGAGGGATATCAAATATGAGTGAACATATTACCACACCTGGAACTCTCCCCAGTCTAGACTGGAGCGTGAAACAGGGAGCATTAGCAAGCCCATTTAGTCTTCAGCTAAATGATCCGACCTAGGATTTATTTGTTAAAAAGAAAAATCTGACATTTTAAGTTGACACACACAAAGTGGAAGTGATTTGTTTTACTCTGCAAAGCTTGTGAGCCTTAGAGCAAGGACTAGAAAGCTCACATTCTTTCCACTAAATCAGATTGCTTCTCAAGCTTCATTGCCTATGCCTGGCACAACGTAGGTGTCCAGTACACGCTTGCAGAATTGAATCAAATTTATATGACCCACCGGTCAATCTCACACTGAAATGCATTTTCTCAGTTCTATAAACACAGCTCCCACCTGTGTTCTATACTCCAGGAAATTTGGCCACACTCTTAACACAGAACCTCTACGGTAAGTAAATCCCATACCCTCACCTAGTCTGCTTAGACACACACTTTGGTTCCTATATTGGTGTCATACCAACAGACTACCAAAACAATAAATGAAAAACAGACAACTGTCTTAGCAACAGGAAAAGCCTCCACGTGCCACCCCTCATTCTCAGTTTAATATTAATCTATTTCTCTATTTCTAGGGCAACAATCATCTCCCTCAAGCCTCAAACCTTTTCCACTCTGGAGGAAAGACTAGGTATTTCTCAAATTCATTTAATGTGTTTTTCCTTCTCTTCAGTCATCTTCTCCGGTAACGTCTTCCATATGTCTGTGAGCCATTGTGTTGAAGAGTTCTGCCCAAAGTCCTTATTTATTCTGAGTGGATTGGAATGGCAGCCTTAAGTCTGGTATTTCCTCACGTTTGACAGCTTGAATTACAGACTTTGGGTACATTTAACGTAATCCATTCATGTGGAATGGCTGTTGTTCCTCTCATAGTAGTTTAAAAATATAAATATTTACAAACCCCTAAGACAAAAGCTCTTACTGACAAGGTCTCTAAAGCAACAGTTTCATGGACAGGAACATTACCACTTAGATATTTCCACTGACAGAGTTTCAGTTCTCCTGGGTTATGTGTACTCCATTTAATGCTAATGGAATCTTTGCAAAATCACTGAAACTTATCTCTCTATATGTCCAAATAGGGAAGGGAATGGAGCAGGAATAAGGGGGAGATTTTCTTAGCAGAATACAGTCAGCTCCTTTAAGGCGAGCCAGCAATGAAGTTCCTGGAACTGCAGGGAATGTCTGAACCCATGGGAATTCCTACTACCTGGTGCCTTCTCTGTTCCATTACTATGGTAAACACTTGATATCTCACACTCTTTTATTTGTATACAAATAAAGCTTTGAGAGATAAATGGACTCATTCAGTGTCAAGTTGGTGGCAAGTGGAAATTCAAGGGTTTGATCAAAGACCTTATGCTTTCATATAAGACTACATGGACTAGGAGAATATTATAATTAAGTTGTTTAAATACAGAGATACCAGATAATGCTGCAAGAATCTGTGCTTTTGAAATATTTTATCTCAGCCACATATAACCTACAATAGCTACATTAGATTGCCTCTATTCATGTCAATTTCCTTTATTTTATCAACATCTAATTCTCTCCGCTCATCTCTTTAATGATCTATCAATCTATATTAGTTGGGATTGGTTTCTGTTGTATACGAGAGAAATAAATAACAATGCTTTAAAAGAAGTTAGAAGATCAGTTGTCTTCATTTTGAAGTGTACTGTGGGGAGGAGGTATGAATTTGGTATGATGAGTCTGTTTACATCAGTGACATAGGAGTTTTTGCTTCTCTATTCCATCATTCCTAGGGTGTGTACCTCAACCTCATGGACCAAAATGGCTGCAGAGTGGCATCCCTTAAAACATTGTTCCAAGCATCAGAAAGAAAAAATAGGTTAGGATGGATACACAGCTTCCCTTTTAGGGATAAGTACCCCATATACATTACATCAGTTTATATCTCTTTTGCCAGAACATTGTGGTGTGATAACACCTAGTTACAGAAAAAGAAAGAAGATGGCAAAGATGAGCTTATAGGTGAGTGATAACGTGCTCAGCTGAAAAGTGCAGCTCAACATTACTGAGAAGAGGACTGTGAAAACTGGTCCAGTTGATTGACGCTGGGACCAAAACTAGACATTCTAACTATTGCTCTAAAATGTCTGTCTTTGCTAAAAAGAATCTTGAGCAGGATGAATATTGGGAATCAACTAAAAGTCTTCAGATCACTGTATTTCAAATCCCAGCTTAAATGTCAGCATGAGGTGGTAGAAAGAGTGCTAGCTGTGGCATCAGACTGACCTGGATTCAATCCCATTTCTCTCTAAACAGATAGTTTAGAGAGGGACCCAGAGAACCAAAAGTTTAGAACAGAAGACCACAACTAAAGTGTGAGTGTTAGACCAAAGGCTATGTCAGTGTGTGGGCCCACTCTAGGCCCAACATGTTAACTAGAGGCAGAGAAAGTTGAGGAACCTAGAGATAAGCGCTCCATCTAGGAAACAAAGGGAGAGAAAAAAGTGGAGTTAGTAAAGAAAATGAAAGGGCTTTGTATTTTGAAAGTGTTCATACAAAAACAGCATGCAGAAGGTGCCCCAGCTGTAGACACAAACAGGATGCCCACCCTCTAGCTATGGAGCCCAAGACCAACGACAAAGAGACCTGAGCCCTGGCAAGAGAAGGTCCTTAGGGGCTCCAGACAGGAGGGGGCAGAATACAAATAATCGAGGAATCAGAGTTTGGCCAAATCCTGGGAAATCTGTGGTCAGTGATACATTAACCAGCCTTGGCCTTGCAAAGTTTTAATTGGCGTCATTTCCTACGAATGTGGCCAAGAAAACTGTAAAAGAATAGAAAGGGACAAAACAAAGAAAACAAAGTCATTCATTGGGGACCCAGTAGATTCCAAGACCAGAGAAGACAGAATGAAAGCCTATGGGATTTTAACCCTTTATCTACTGATAATATCCATGTCAGTTAGTATAATGAATTGTGCTTGGATTCTGGAATCAGAATTAGCTATATATCCTAGTCCAATTACTTTCTAACTACAGAACCTTGGAATATTTTGTCATGTCTCTGATCCTCCCTTTTGGAAAATTCAAAAAAGAATACCTGTCTCACAGAGTGCTTATATAAATTAAAGGAGACAAGAGATTTGGAATATAATTGCAAGCTACGATATGAGCCAATGTGAGCATCTAATGCAGAGGAGTTTCATAATGGCATGCCTTCTAATTCTCATGATTCTGAATTCAATTGCTTTCTATAGCTTGTTCTCATTTTTACCTGGCCAATTTATTTTTTGCATTTTGGTGGTTCTCTAATAGAACATTTTATTTAGCTAGCGTAGTCAAATCACTATGCTACATTGCTTAACATCTTGCCCTTTGAACAATATTTATGGGGATAGGGCTGTGTAAGTTGATGGAGGTGGCAACTATTGATACAAAAACTGAAATTCTAGTGTTCTACATTTTCTGTCTTAGAGAGGAAAGGATTTTAGAAGAATCTACACTCTTGACCATAAAAAAAACCAGAACATTTCTACACATGGCTGTGAAACTTACCGATAATAAAGAATGAGAACTCAAACTTCTTAATCCTGATTAAAATTTGAGTTTGACAGTATGGCAATTCCTCAAGGATCTAGAACTAGATGTACCATATGACCCAGCCATCCCACTACTGGGTATATACCCAAAGGATTATAAATTATTCTACTACAAAGACACATGCACACGTATGTTTATTGCGGCACTATTCACAATAGCAAAGACTTGGAATCAACCCAAATGTCCATCTGTGACAGACTGGATTAAGAAAATGTGGCACATATACACCATGGAATACTATGCAGCCATAAAAAAGGATGAGTTTGCGTCCTTTGTAGGGACATGGATGCAGCTGGAAACCATA
>NW_016806398.1:135447-192742 GCF_001698545.2 Rhinopithecus bieti
AAAAAAAAAAAAAAAAAAAAAAAAAAAAAAAGTAACATGAGTTTAAAACACACAGTTGTCAGTAATTTGTCTATTTGACCTCTTGTATGTTACTCGAATCTAACTCAGAAAGAGAAAGGTGAGAATTTAATTGGAAGAAAACATGAAATGGAAAATTTTGAAATGAAGAGAGTGGGTATATAAGGAAAATATATGGTACATAAACTGAGTTTTAAGTCTAAATACTCTGACTGAATAGCTGAGTGAACTTGAGAAAGTTCTACGTAGTCTGCAAGAGCTATGGTTTGAATATTTTTGTGCCTTCCAAAACTCATGTTGAAATTAATGTCCAATGAAACAGTGTTGGGAGGTGTGGCCTCATGGAAGATATATAGGTCATAAATGCTCTTTCCTCATATATTAGTCTATTTTCATACTACTATGAAGGAATATCTAAGACGGGGTAATCCATTTTAAAAAAGAGGTTAATCCATTTTAAAAGAGGTTAATCCATTTAAAAAAAAAAGAGGTTTAATGGACTCACAGTTCCACATGTCTGGGGAGGCCTCACAATCATGGTGAAAGGCCAGAGTGGAGCAAAGTCACATTTTACATGGCAGCAGGCAAGACAGCTTGTGCAGGGGAACTGCCTTTTATAAAACCATCAAATATTGTGAGATTTATTCACTATTATGAGAACAGCATGGGAAAAATCCACCCCCATAATTCAATTACCTCCCACCAGGTCCCTTCCACAACACATGGGATTCTACAAGCTACAATTCAAGCTACAATTCAAGATGAGATTTGGGTGGGGACACAGCCAAACCATACCACCTCATGAAGGGATTAATGCCACTGTAAAAAGGCTTGTAGGAACGGCTTTACTCTCTCACTCTCTTCAGCCATGTGAAGACACAGGATTCATCTCCTTCTTTCCTTTCTGTCTCCTACCATGTGAGGACCCAGCAAGAAGGCCTTCATCAGATATAGGTGCCTTGATCTTAGACTTGCCAGCCTCCAGAACTGTGAGAAAATGTTCTTTATAAATCGCCCAGTCTGTGGTATTCTGTTATTGTAGCACAAAACAGAAAGAGTCTTAGTTTTCTCATCAGATAAAATGATATTCCCAGTACCCAGCTCTCAGTGCTGCTAGGAAAAGGAAGAGTAACAGGTTCTATAAATATCAGACTGCCTCCCTCTGATTCTCTGTTCTAGAGTATTTTGCCTGTGTGATCTTGGGTAAATTCCTCACATTTCTGTGCCTCAACTTTTTTATCTAGAAAATGATAATATTGGTACCTACATTATTTGAGTGGTGTGAGTATTAAATGTAAGTACACATGAATACTTAGTGCCTTGTACATATTAAGAGCTAAATAAATGATAAATACTAATGTTTATAACACAGCGCCTGAAGCATAGTAAGAGCACAATAAATTGTAATACTTTTTATTTATTCAGGAATATTTTCCTTTTATGGTCTACCATAAAATGGAAAGGTTAAACCCATTCCATTGATGAAAAGGCTAAGGTTTAGCAACTGGCATATGATGGAATCCCACAAATACCTGGGCCCATAACCCAGGCTTTTTAAAATTCCAAAATAAGGTATAATTCCATAAAAGTATTCCAGAAGTCAAGTAGCACCTCTGGTTTCTCAGAGAATATGCTATTTCCATTAGAGCCTTCTTGCCCCAAATTTCAATCTCCAAATTGAAAAGGAAAGTTACTGCTATAAACTGACAGTTTGGAATTTATTCCACTTGTCCAAGTTCTTAAATTTCATATATATGTATATGGAAGTTAAATATATTTTCTTGAATGTGATTTATGAGGACTTTCTGACAAAGTTCAAGAGGATCACTCATAATATACTCCTGGACTGCATGCTATAATCTAAACACTGGCAGAAAAGTTTGGGAAAGCAATTCCCCAAACAGTTTCATTGTCATTGAAACCACAGTATCTTGTACTTGAAGCATTGGCCCTGAAGATTCAACTTGCCTTAGAATTGAAATCGACTCAAGTTATTATAAGTTTGTGGCTTATCTGATTTATATTAAATACCTAAAGAGAAATGAATACATCTATGGAGTCAGTGGGAGAGAGAAAAACAGTGTCAGGCTCCAAGCCCAAGGGAGGTAACTCTTCTCAAGGAAAGACTTAAGTAGAATTATTTCCTTTCCTCTTCTAGGAGACAAAGAGAGAAGTCAAATGATTAGGCACAGAATGAGAACAAAATAAGACTAATCTCAAATTAAAAGACTGGCTGACTTTCATGACCTCTGTTTTGGACTATCCTGACTTAATGGGGTTCTGCATTGCACACTACCATAAGGATTACTTTCCAGATTATGGCACTCTGGGAGACACAAATATCAGTAGATCTATTATTGCCAACAAAGCCTTAATGTACTTTTCAAGGATTCTGTATCAAGATGCTTTGAATGGCAAGTAAGAGCAAATACTAGTCAAATTGGCTTAAAACATAATGGGGATTTATTGGCTCACGGAACTTAAAAGCCCAGAAATAGCACTACTCTCATGTAAGGTTTAATCCACTGGTTCAAAAGAAAATGTTGTCAGGACTCAGTTCTTCTCCTTTTTAAATTTTAGCCTTGCTTGCCCAGCGCCAGATTATTTTTATTATTTACTTTTCCTCTGGTCCTAGAACTTCAGATTTCCATGTCTACATCCAGCAAGATAAAGAGTAATATCCTATAGTATGCATTGAAGATAAAGAGGTTTGCTTGCTCAAAACCCATAGAAGGGTATCTTCTTTTACCCCTACCAGCTAACATCTCTGGATTAATCCTTTTGAATATGAGAATGGGATACAAGGATAAATTCAATCTAATCAGGACCCTCTTCTGTAGAACTGAGAGTGGAGCTAATCCCATCAAATCTTTCAGGCTCAGAATTGTGGAGGTTGGTGGATTAGATATGGAAGAAGCAACCAATAAGTTTTTCTAACTTCTGGACTCAACCAATTTTTTTCCACCCCTACCTTCTACTTCAGATTTTACTTTCTGTGCTTAGTGAACTACTTCTAGTTTGACAAGCACATACTTGATCTTCCAGCCTCTGTTCCAGTCTACTTTTCTCCTTTGAAATATCTTTCTTTCCATGTTGTTGAAATCATATCCATAATTTAAAGCCCAGTTCAAACAGACCCTCTTCCATAAAGCTCTTCATATTACTCTCATCTAGAGGTTCTCTCTCCACCATCTTATTTCTGATAACAATTTAAATGTCCTTGATTCCTGGGACTGATAGCTTCCAACCTTGTATTCTATTGTACTGCCTATGTGTCTTTCCCTGATACTACAAGTTATCTGAGAAAGAAGAATGCACCTCCCTTGTTATTACTTCTCATTAGAGTGCCAAGTACCTGCCCAACATATAGGCAATTCAGCCACTGAGTTTTCGAGGTCATTGTCCCAGTGAAACACAGTGAGTATATATTTCTATTACCATCAAAACCACCATTTCTGCCTCTTAGAGAAGGTCTGAGGGCTAAGCGTTCTGGGAGTTTAACCCATTCCTATCCAGCAATGGGCTTATCTGGTAGCCAGTTCTTCCCCTTTCCAAGCGAGATAGTGCAGTGAGCTGGTTAGCTGAAGCAGAGAAGGAAACAAACGAATAAAAATTAGGGGATTAGCAAGTATTTATGTTTTACTTTTCAAAATCATCCTTAATACAATAACCTTGGTCCATAAACTAATGATTCATGAATTACAAAAAGCAATACTTAACTTTCCCTCCCTTCTTTCTTATAATACCACTCCATTTAGATCACATGTACCTGAGAAGGAGGGAAAAAGGTATTCCCTAATTCCAGAAATGAATACTTTGTAAAATGAGGGACTGTCTATTGTGTTGGAGTGTGAGATAAGTAAGGGAAGTGGTTGTGGACAAACCACAGAGAACCTTGAATACCCAGCTAAGTATCAGGATCCTTAGCCAGGAGGAAAAACAGGGCCACTGAAAAGCTTAAGCAAATAAATGATCTGATCACATTTTGTTCACTTTGATGAGAGTCCTATCCATTTTTTTTACTACAGGAAAAAGAATTACTTTTCACTTTCAAATTTTGCTATTCTTGTCTTTGACTACATCATTCACAGATATTTCAAGTTTAGCACATTTAAAATAAAACTGGATTTTCCTCCCAAAACTTGGCACTACCTCGTTATCTTCCTCTTAGTAAATGGCTCCATCATCCATCCTGTTTCTCAAATAAAAATCTTGGAGTCATCCCTAAAATTCTTCCGTCTTTGGCTCTATGCACTGATCCATAAACAAGCCCTGTAAATTGTCTTCATGCCTATTATTGGATTCATCCATCTCTCTCTCTCTCACTGATTGCCACGAACTTAGTCCAGCAGCTCCTAGATGGTGATGATAGTAATTCCAAGGTGATTTCCACTCCACTGTTGTTTACCTTAATCATTCTTCACATGAGGCAATAACCCAGCTCCCAACTCCTCCCATGGTAATTTTTTCCACTCTTTCCCTCTTCTAGCCACCTCCTTAAACTTGTCTAGTTTATGCCACCCTCAAAGCCTTTGCAAATGCCATTCTCTTTACTTGAAATATTCCTTCTTCAGTCTCTTCCTGAGGTTGCACTTTCTTACCTTTGAGGTCTTTACTAAAATATCATCTCAGAATGGCTTTCCATCACTACCCTATCTAAATTGTGGTCCCCTTGATTCCCTCTTTTATCTCCTGTTCACAGAACACTTTTATGTGTGCACTTCTTTGCACCTTTATTGTTACTTTGGTATATGTGTGTGTTTCTCCTGTTAGAATATCAATTTGCCAAGAAAGGATTGTGTCAGCTTTGTTCACCAATTTATTGCAGTCTCTAGCACTGTCACACTGTCAGGGATGGATTAAACATACACAGAATGGAAGGAATGTCTGTTAATTTCTGCCCATCTATTGAATTTCATAGGATGTCTGTTGAGTCTCCCTCTGAATATAAAACAATAGGGTAATTTAACCTCTTTTATTATCTAAATAACTACTATTTAAAAAAAAAAGAATTCTTAAGAATTTGTGGGATTTAAAGTTTCCTCACCACCAGGAAATGTCCTTGATGGAACTGACGAATGCACTTGAGGCATATCTTGAGAAATAGAAGGTTGGAATTTGTGAAAAATGACAATCTGTGCCCTTATATGGCAAACAAGACTTTGCCAAACAACAATTCTGAAATCCACAGAGTCTTTGTGGATTTGACAGTCTTTGTGGTCTCTGATACGCCACTGCGATTCACCCAGTGACACTGGGGATGAATGCACAAGCTTCCAGCTTCTTTTCTAGGTTCTCCTACCTTAATCCTTTTCCTTAACTAGAGATTTGCCAAGGTCTAATCCTATACTTCTCTTGTGTCTATTCTAATTCTACATCTATTACCATTAGAAAATTGCCCCATCTTATCTTTCCAGCTATCAACTTTCTACAGACAAATCTTAAATAAAAGTTTCTAATCTCAGCCTTACCCTCTAATTGGCTCTGTTTTCCCATCAGCCTTCATCGTGGATTCCTAATGTTTCTCTGCAGTCTGGATTTGAATCGGAACCTGACAAATCTAAACTCATTGTCCTTGCTTCTAAACCTCAGCTCTACGATTTACTATTTTCTCTCATCAACATTTTTTTGTTGTTGTTGTTGTTCATGGCTTTTTATTTTTACCTGATTGAGCCCTCCCTATTAATATATAAAAACACAGAAGCGGGAAATATTTCCTAGTCTCAGTTTACATCATTGTAAAGACTGTGGATTGCACAATTTTAGAGGGTACCATTTATACTGCAATCTTTGTGAATGGTGCCCTCTGGAGTTGTATCTAAAAATGTCTCTGACCTTTTCTTATTTTTTCCATCTTTGGTGCCAAATGCAAGCCACTCTACATGTGGGCACCAAGTAGATGTTGTTGACAGACTAATTTGGCCAAAAGTGAGGACCAAAATGTGCCAGAGAATGTCAAATGCACGTCCTAAATCTTATTCACTGGTTTCTGTGAAACACTTGCCATGTTTCCCATCTCATGTAGTTTGCTCCATTCTGAAAAGAATGTGTTTATATTAGGTATTGTCAATTTATCTTTTACTTCCTTGTGTAATCCTCCTATTATGGAGGCACAAAGCTCAACAAAGACATGTGAGACTAAATAGCAGTTATTTCCTGATGGCTCTACCCAGAGATTGGTCACGGTGGTTACTCAATCAGAAAATTGGAACATGAATTTTCTCTACTGAGCACTTAGATAATATATTTACAGTAGTGATTGGCAGAGGGCTCTTAACCAGAATCCTTCAATGAGGAAACTCAGAAACAATCTCCATGTCCTTTTGCCTAGCCCAGGACTTGGCATTAGACAAGGACACTCCAAACATATGCTGAATGAGTGGAGTTGCAATTAACCTTCCAAATAGTATAAATGTCCTTGGTTAATTATCCCAAATCCAATGTGATTCAGTTAAAAAGATCTGGCAGGAAGACTAATCAGATAAATTACGATGGATAAGTCACAACATTTTAAAGGGTTTCCATTTACACCCACATAGATCTTACACACTTAGATTTGTGTCTTTTCAATGATTGGGATTTTATGAATCGATATGTACCACAAACATCTGCAGTGAAAGTGTCATATCTATTTGAACACTCCCCATAACCAATTTTTGAGATAGTTTGTGCATTTATAAAATTTATTCTCAAGTGCATATTAACACACTATTAAGATAATGAATACAGAGAATATTTCTTTAATTTTTATTCTTTACACCTGTTAGTGTTCTTGGTAAAGATTTTGGCACATGACGGACATTCAATAACTTCAGGAGTTAATGAATAAATCAATGTGGAGAAAATATATTTCCCATTGCCAGTTGGAGTTCTTTGAAGCATTTTGTAGCCCTCACAGAGCCTAGAATAGCCCTTGAGCCATTGCAGCTTTTCTGGCTATATTTGCAAGAAGGGAAGATATGGATATAATGGAAACCTAATAGGTAACAGATACTGCAATTGAGTATTACATTAAATTAAGCTCTGAGCTTCCTAGAGGTCAAATAAGAAGGAACTGCACAATGGATTAAGTGGATCTTGTCTGCTAAAAACAACAAAAAAAAGTAAGTGGACAAGTATACATGGAGAGATCAAGAAAAGAAGTTCATACTAGAAAGCCTCCAAGATCTCATCTAATGGTAATTTTCTAGGCTATCTCACTCTATGGTTTATAGTATGTCTATATCTTTAATAGGGCCAACCTGAAGCAACCTTTTGATTTAGGATATTTCCCTTTATTTGCTACCCTCAGTTTTCTTAGACAGAATAGTCCTGCTTCCTTTAGAAACTTCCAGGGTTTTTCAGTGTTGGTTAATCATCTGCCTGCATTTCAGTTATGCTCCTAGACTGGCCCCTCTATCCATCTTTCTTTCCCACTCCAAGTTCCTTCCTTCTTGCTTCCCTTGTTTTTTTCTCTGCCTCTCCCTTAATCTTTTTACCAACATTTTTTTTTTTTTGCGAATGAAATATGCTTAATTTGACTTATGCCAATTTTTCCAAGTTTATTTGAAATGGAAATTTGTTTTTTTGTTTTTTTTTTTCTTTTCACATAGCATCACATGGAACTAGTCATCTGTGGAAAATTCTTGTGGAGTTACTTCCTTGGGAAGGTGATTATGGACAAACTTGAGGACAGATAGAGCAAAACTAGCTCGAAAACATTCAAGGATCTTCACCTGACCTTTCCCAGTGCTTCACCCTTTTTAGTCTTTAAACACACCATGTCCAGTGGCATCTCAATGACCTGAGCCACAATCATTGTCTTCATCTTTTTGTCACTGCAACTTAAACTCCTGAAATTGCAACCTTCTCCCTAATTTCCTTGCTCCAAGCTCTTCTCACCATCTTTTTTCCAGCAGTCATTACATTTAAAAATATTGTTTCTAAGGCCTGAGTCAGATACCTCCACTTCATGAAGAATTTCATAGTCATTTTCATTCATCATTCCTCCCATTCCTGCCCAGTGCCCCCAAGGGAAAAAATTTCACCTTTAGCAAGTGATTCAGCAGTATTTATTTCTGTATATATTTTATTTTACTTTTATTTTATTTTATTTTTTGAGACAGGGTCTCACTCTGTTGCCCGGAGTGCAGTGGTACAATCTCAGCTCTCTGCAACCTCCGCCTCCCAGGCTGAAGCGATTCTCCTGCCTCAGCCTCTGGAGTGGCTAGAATGGGAGGCACACACCACTACTGCTGAGCTAATTTTTGTGTTTTCAATAAAGAGGGGTTTCACCATGTTGGCCAGACTGGCCTTGAATTCCTGACCTCAAATGATCCACTCACCTTGGCCTCCCAAAGTGTTGGGATTACAGGTGTGAGTCGCCACGCCTGGTCCTGTATATATTTTGAATATTTCAGTGATACACATCAGTCTAGCTCTTTATATATAGTTAAATGTGTAAGTGGAAACTTGTCCAAAAACATGAGTGTTGGGTTGAAATCGATACTTTATATGTGCTAGATTGACCAGCCTCTTTGTACTCACCACTGTTCCTCAACAAGTCCCTTTTTATAATAAAACCAAAGAATGGGATATTTATACAAACGATGACAATAAACCAGTTTGGAAACTGCCTTAAACCATTCCTCAAGTTGTTTTCTGCACATATGTATTCAGTTCATATATAAGTGTTATGTTTTAAAAGTTTAATATTATTCTGCTCCTATAGCTGACTTTGCAAATGATATGAACAGCATGTCTCATCCATCCATTTTATTTAACACCAGTGTGCTTCCAAAATAAAGAGGTAGTTTTTCTTACTGAGTCCTGAGTTTACAGCCTAAAGTTATTATCTGAATATACATTGATAGGGAGAAGCCTTCTGCGGAGAGTATATATCTACTTTTAGTTAAAAATCTTTGCAGACTAAAAATGGCTTTTGTAATTTGTAACTTGGGTTATTTGTTTACATTTGCTTATTTTTTTTCTAACTCTGGGAGGGGGGGTGTTTAAAATGAAGTCCTTAAAAAAACAAGTCTACAAACTGATTCCAACAAAAGGTATTTTGGAGAAAGTCTACTATAAAATTAACTTTGAAAATATCTTAGAGAGAATAAAATTATCTCCTATAAATGGCATAAATATTTCTTTGGGATGCTTAGCTTATGACCCCAGAGAGATTTTAGAACAAGAGGGCACATTTTTCCTAGTTTTAAATAATAATAATAAAATTAGTTCTACTAAGTCTTTATTTTCCATTAGCATAATACTTTCAAGTTTACAAACTGTTCTCATTTGATCTTCCCAGTAGGCCTGAGTGGTTGGCATAAGAATAAAAGTAGCGACCATTTACGAGAAGCACTGTTCTTAGAGACTTACATGTGGGGTGCCATGAATGCTCAAGCAGTCCCATGAGATAAGTATTAGGGTGATGCAAAAGTAATAGTGGTTTTTGCCGTTATTTTAAAAATACTATTGCTGTTGTCATTTTGCAGATTGGGAGCGTGAGGTACTGCTAGTTTGGGATGAAGCTGAAGTATAAACCCAGGCCGTTTGCTCCGTAGTTCATGTTCTTAACCAGTGCACTAGACTCTCTCCTGTGACCACAGCTTGCATGAAGAAACACTGGTTAAAAGAGATGATATATTGACCACTAACAAAACAGAGCACCCTTTTGATGAACAAAGCTAAACATCCAAAAGACATATGAAAAAGAATGAGTCTATCAATTCAGAGTTTTGAGGGCCTCTTATCCTGACTAAATGGATGCTCCACTGTGGACATAGTTCATCATATTTAAGGCCTTCTCAAAAGAAGGCCTTTTAAGTGCAGGTATCCTTAGAAAGTCTATCTGTAGATCTATAAACAGGAAAGAAAAGCCTGGAAAACTCAAAGGATGTGCCTAAGATCACTATGGTGTATTCCCCACTACACCTTTTCCAAGGCATTCTTTTCCAGGTTCTGACTTTCACCTAAATCTGTGTAGTTATAAGTACTCATTCTGCCCCTGGATAGACTTGAGCAAGTCATGATCCTGGTCCAACTCCGAATTTTCTCATCAGAAAAATAAGGAGAGCCAAACCCAGTAGGTTTTAAGAATTAATAACATAAAATTGTAAGATATTGCTGTAAAACATACACAGAGTAGCATTTTAAATTTTTCCAGAATCACAGTGGTATGCTATGTTCCATAGATTTTGTATCTTACTAAACTATGTATCATATATCTCTGTCTCTCTTTCTCTATTGCAACCTTCCTCTTAAATCTTTCACTTAAAATCTTTCAGAATTGTACCTCTACATTTCTAAGCAGAACAGATAGTGAAATACAAATTCCCTCCCTATTTTTGAGATATTTTCAGTCAAGGAATAGAGACAGCTGCCTGCAAAAGAAATTGGAGGCATGTTACTAAGAGAATAACCGGAAAAAAATATTGCAAGGTGAAGACAAAGGGGAATGATAAATTCTCATTTAGAAAAATTTGAGAGGGTTTCAAGAAAGATGTCACACTTATATGGGCATGAGAGACATAATTTAACAGGTTAAGATGAAGATAAAGGATATTTATGCCAAGCGGAGGGCTATGCGAATAAAGGCAGGGTGACGAGAAACATCAGGGAATAAAATTGCAGGAAATAAATATTAATTTAACAACAAACTCCCACAACACAAGATTACCTATGTAACAAATCTGCACTTGTACCCCTGGACTTAAGATAAAAGTGAAAAAGAAAAGATACTAAGGGTTTTTGTAGTATCCAGTGAAACAGAGGTCAGAAGCCAGATCTCAGAAAGTCTTCTATGACAGGTCAAGACATGTGGGCTACTGTTCACAGGTAGGTACTGATGATAGAGCAGACTTGTTTTGTTGGGCAGATCATGCTCAGGTCAGAGCGGGAAAGTTCTACAGGAGGCAGCAGTTCAGCCCGTCCTGGGGCAGGGAGACCAGGTGCATAAGATTGCATGCAAGTCAGTGTGTGCCAACGTTATGACAAAGTCTTGAGAATAAAATAAATGGTGAATGGCTCTGACTTTCTGGACACTCTAAATGAACAACGATATAATCAGTCTGTTAACTTTGAAAGGAGCTCAAGAAATAGACTCGTGTGTGTGTGTGCTCATGTGTGTGTGCATGTGTATGTGTGTGCATGTGTGTGTATGCGTGCGTATGTGTGAAAGAGAAGGAAATAGTGTGCAATTCATTTTGCTATGAGGGCCATTTCATAGGAAATAAATGAATGCATCAGATCATCATCAATTATTCACCTTGTTCCTGGCAATCTTTCAAAGTATCTTATAGGTTTGTATATTATTTACTCCCTTGGCCTAATGCATTTCTCCTCTGACATCCCTACCTCAACCCTAAAATGAAACAAAATTGTAATCATTTTATAGCACATAGAAAAATAAAGTCCAGGGAAACGTTCCTCATTTCCTGGAGGGCAGTGACTCTCCACTGACTGAAGAAATGGAAAATGATTTTTACCATCTTAGGGAGAAGAAAAACAGCAATTTCCAATTAAGCTGTTTGCTCTCTGTGTTCAGAAGGAGAATTGGACTGGTTTGGACCTCCTCTTTCTATAAAACAGAATTAAAATTGTATGTAGTAGAGGACAGGAAAATGACATGATGCAAAATAATGTGTGACACAAAGATGTAAATATAGTGCCTAACATAGAACCTGGCACAGTATGGGTTGGTGTTCGGCCATTTTTATTACCCAAAGATTCTGAAAATAAAAATTTTGACACTGGGATTCTGAAGAAGTCAGACAGAAAATCCCACCGAGTTATACAGGACATCAAGATACTCCAGATTCTGGCAACAGATCTTATGTTGTGATCACCTTGTTTCTAACATCACAGACCTAATTGCAGGAATAAAGCTTTTGTTTTATTTTTACTTTTAATTTGAGAAAACATTAAATTTACAAAAAAAAAAAAAAAAAAAAAGAAAGAAAAAAATAGTACACAATGTTTCTGTTTACCTTTCACCAAGCATTTCTGGATGTTTTATAACCTTGGTATAATTATCAAACTATGAAATGGACATGGTTGCAGTTCTAGTAACTAACCTGCAAACCTGATGTGACCTTTGCCTGTTGTCCCACTGGCGTCCTTTGTCAGACCCAGGATTTAATCCCAGATTACAGGTTACTTTTCAGTGCCCTTTTTCCTTAGTTTTCTCCAAACTGGGACAGGTCTTCAGACTTTTCAAATTTTTATTTTATAAACTTTTGGTGTATAATTATGACACTTGGAAGAATACAGCTCCATTATTCGGTAGAATGTCTACCATCTGCTCTTCCCTCATATTTAAATTTAGATAATGCATTTTTTGGCAAGAATATCATAAAATTATGCTGTGTTCTTCTTAGTGCATCATATCAGAAGGTAAAGAATGTCCATGTATTTCATGGCTGGCCATATTAAAGTTCATCATTGATTGAAGTGGTTTCGGCCTGGTTTACCAATGTGAAGTTACTATCTTCTCCCATATATTTAATAAGTACCTTACGGGGAGGTACTTTCTATAAATATGTTTGTATGCAAAAATCTTGTTTCTCATCATACATTTACCCACTAATTTTAGTTTTCATTGATAAATCTTGCCTGCAACAACTATTTCTGTAGTATTTGCCAAGTGATGCAGTCCACTTATCTTTCTTCATATATAAGTTGGAATTCTGCTGAGGAAATAGCTTTCACTCTCCCTCATTTACTTATTTATTTATATCAATGTAAAACAACAAAGACTATTTTCTTTGTTTTATGGGTTACAATCCATTACTATTAGTATTTATTTTGTTGCTTATGGTGTCATAAAATTTACCAGTGAAATCTTCTTCAGGTTAACTGGTACATTCTTTTTACATGCCCCATCATTTTTGGAGTATTCCTTTATTTCTTGGCACCATAAGTTGTCCCAGGCTCATCTTGCATTTCCGTGTACTAGCACTGAAATAATCCAGTACTTAAATGAATTCATTTTTCCTTTTATTTATTTTTAAAATTGTATTTAGAAACTATTTTGAAACTCTAGGTGTGCCCATTATAGTTGCAGTATTACAGTATTATTACTTCTAGGCCCTCTCAGCAGATAAAAATGAAAAAATGTAAGTATGCACACACACACATCTATATCTACATCAATTTAACAGTATATATACACAAATGTGATTTATGTGTGTGTACATATAATGTGTGTATATAAATATATATACACATACATACATATATTAATTTATCGTAATACCTCTGATTCAAATCCAACATTACACAGTTCATTCTCGCCTTCAACCTTTAATTATGACTCCTTCCTTGAAAAGTGAGAAACCTGGCTCTCATTATCCATAATTTGACAGCAAATTTATTTATTTGCTATCTTAGAATGTATTTAAAGTCATTTCAGGATTACTAACCTTATGGAAAACAAATTTATTAACCGGAGTAAAATACTGTGTACGCTTATTTTTGTCATTAGCTTTGCAATTTGTAGTCAAAATCCTGTTTTCCAGTATTACTTAGGTTAGTCCTTACCTTTCCCACTCCCTTCAGTAAAATGATTACATTTACTTTTTGTAGAGTTAGTTCATTTGTTAATGTTTGTATTCTACTTAAAATTTGCCTCCTTCCCAATTCTCAGTTGATTTTGTCTGTTTGATTGGTTGGTATTTATTTATTTATTTGGTGTGTGATTCTTTCAAAAGTCAAAGCTTTACAGAGACATATACTCAAGGAGGTGCCACTCATCCTTTATTCCTTCCAACCAACTTCCATGCCCTTATTCTTTCCTACCCACTCTCTGCAGGCAATCCATCTTGATAGTGTCTGGTTTACCTTCCTGTATTTCTTTTTGAACAAATGTACATATACCTGCATATTGATTTATGCCACCTTATTTTTACATGAAAGGTCGCATACTATGATACTGTAAGAGAACAAAACCTCAATCCCTAATCTTTCCAAGTACTGAATTATTAAAGTTGTAAAACTAGAGAACGGGTAAACCATTCCTGAAGCCACATAAACATAAGGTCTTAAGTACCAAAGGCAATAGCATAAAAATATATTCATAGTTGCTCAAATTTCAGCTTAAGCCTCCTCTATAAGCACCCACAGCAAGGTTTCTATATGATTAGAAGGTTATTCAATGATCCCAAATCCAGAAAAGTTGTACTACTAAGCCAAACTTCCACAAAATCATAACTATTGAGTTGGATATAAATGATACTTTATTACTTCTATGCATTTTTGCACTCATTATTTTATTAGACACCCCTATCATCCTGCGAGGTAGTGAGAAGTTTTCTCATCTTCATTTTTACATATGGACACACTGGAACTCAGTTACTTGCAAACTTGTCTGCCATCCCCAATACATGCTGATACTCTGGAGACAATGCATTTTGCCTCATCACTCCTCTAATGCCCAGCAGAGTTACATGGTACTTGTGCAGTGGCCAGGAAACATTGATTGGACAAGATTAAATAGTAAATCCAAGACAAATAGCTAGTCAGGGGTGAAGTCAGGAGTCCTCAGTTTATGTAGTGATTCAACAAGCATTGAACATTCAATAAGCATTGGACATTTACTTTATACTTGGTACAAGGGACAGAAAGATAAGAAATACAAGGACCATGTTTTCAAGGAATTCACTGTTAGCAAACTCAGATGAATAAACATGCGATTAGAATATGATGAGCAGGCTATGATACAGACAAGTATTATGGTATTCAAAATATACCATATTTATTTATCTATTTATTTATATAAATTTAAGTGGCACAGGTGCAGTTTTGCTACAAGGATATATTACACAGTGGTGAAGTCTAGATTTTTAGTGTAACCATTACCCAAATAGTGTACATTACACACATTTAGCAACTATAGCCAATTGGGGTCTTGGAGTAACTGAGAGGGGGAGACCGATAACTTTTGGTATAATCACCTTCTTGAGGCCTGGAACATTTCATCCTTCTCTTCTTTCACTGTGTTTTCCCCATGGACACTTTTATAACTCATGCTTAGTCTTTGGGTCTCATTCTCCACTTATTTTCTTCCATGAAGATGCCCCTATTCTGATTGAATTTGAGAATCCTCATTTGGAGTTTGCTATCACTCTGTGTTTTCTACATTCAGGAAATTTTTACAAGGTGTAAATGCTGGAGGTAAAAAGTCAAATTAATTGCCACTATCTTGGAACACTGCATAGTGGAGAAAACATGGGCCGCATTACTGAGACTCAGTTTTCTTGGTATGGCAGAATGTAATAGGAATTGGGAGATCAAAGGTCAACTGAATCTGAGTTCTGCTCCTCTCGGCTATGTGATTTTGGACAACTTGTTTAATTTTTTAAAAGTGCTATTTTCATTTTCAAAATGTAAGGATAAAATGGTACTTACTTCAAGCTCTATGATCAGAATTTAATATTAAATATAATAAAAGTAAAGTACTTATAAAATATCTAGCATTTAGAAAATACCTGTTAGTTAAGGGTTAAGTATTATTATTCTATCATTTACCAAACTTCTAGACTATAAATCACTCTGTTTTCTCCTCTATCTCAGTGATCCCACAAGATGTAAACCAGCAGGCAGGAAGAGCACTCCAGGAACTTCCCCTTTTGGCCCATGAATCTTTCTACCTGTTGGCCCCCAATGTCACTTCTAAACTGTGGTGTATTGTCTATCTTCCACCTCTGCCCTGAAAGTCTGATTCCAACATGCTACTTAGGTCCTCTCAGTTCCAGTGTCTTAGTCATGAGGCCAATAAAAATATAGACCCTTGGGGATTGGAGCATTATTTGAATTTTGATAATCAGAGTGTCTATGCCCAAATGAATACGAATACCAATCTACAGTTCTCAGATTTCTGAACTATCAGAGTGGGAAGGAATCTAAAGAGAAGGATTCATTTTACAGATGGAAAAAGCTGAGGTCATAAATCAAATTAGTAATATAACCAGGATTAGAACTCAATCTGTTCTCTCCAAAGGTTGAATTTTTTCCAATCCATAAATGGGCACATGAAAAGAACAAATCAGATCACTGAACCTACCCTTCTCAGACGCGTAAGTCTGAATTCTCTTCTAGTGTGTAGATACGGAAATCCTTGGGAAATCTAAGCCAATTTTGATTTCTTTTTTGAGATCTGTCTCTGAGGATTGAGAAATTGAATGTTTTAGACATTGGAAATCTCAGTGCTATAGGCGGAATTGTGTGCCCTCCTTAGCCCCTCCCACCCTATCAAATGTTGAAGCCCTAATTTTCAATGTGACTGTATCTGGGGATAGGGTCTTTAGGATGCAATTAAGGTTACATGAGGCCATAGGGTGAAACCCTAATCCAACAAGAAGGTAGCCTCTAAGAAGAGGAACAGATCTTTCTCCCTCTGCTATGTGAAGACATAGTCAGAAGGTGTCCATCTGCAAGCCAGGAAGAGAGTTCTTGCCTAAACCTGACCATGCTGGCACTCTGATCTTAGACTTCCAGCCTCTAGAACTGTAAGAAAGTAAATTTTAGACGGTTTAAACCTCCTAGTCTATAGCACTTTTTTATAACAGCCCAAGTTGACTAATACATCCATTTGCAATGAGGGTACATTTTAAATCTTTAACAAATACAATCTGTAGTTGGCTTCTTAGAACTTGGGGAACAGGGCATTTGTTTGTAAAGTTATTGTTTTTCCATTAAATGCTCTCCAATTCTACTAGAACTGATATTAGTGAAGACAGAATGATAATGCTAGGTGAAAAGTAGGAGAAGAAAGGAAGAAACTTAGAAAAAATATAGTTTGTGTTCTCCATAAGAAGACCAATATTTGGAATGGCAATTATCAGAATTGGGGAGTCATATGAAGTAATGATGAAGAACCCCTCTTGTATTCCAGCAGCAAATGGGCATGATTCTCTGCCTATCCTCCCACCGGTACAAAACTGCTCACAGTGGGACACTGGGATTCCTTGCTCTGGTCTAATTTTAAGTAAATAAAATGATGCGGCACTTTGCCACATCCCTCTGGAAACTATTCCAAAATTGAGCAGATCTCATCTTTCGAAAATGTTCCCTGAGTAATGGAAACATGAGGAAGGGGGATACGCTACAGACCCCGGATGCATCTTTCAACCACAGTGGAATGCAATATACCAAACACACTGTTACAGTGGTCAGGATGGACGTGGGAAAGATTTGAAGAATAGAACAGTAAGCTCTGCTGTCATTTTAAATCATCCCATTGCTAGATGCTCTCAAGGATGAAATCTCACAATGCTAGGCACAGTGGGAAGGGTTTAATCCCCTTTCAATCAATAACATGTAGATATTATTGCATGGAGGCTGCCATCTAGCTAACAGGCTACTTTTCTGATTTTCCTATAGTGTAAAAAATGCAGAGGGGGAGTAGAAGAGACAGATTCAGCTTGGACTCTTTCTACCCACCTGTGTAGAACTGTAACGCGGATAATAGGCAGGGCCTCTCCGAATCTTGAGATTTCAATATTTATTTCAGCCTTCAGATTTATATTCAGATCCAAAGCTGATTTCAAGATTTTTGTTAGTTGCTAAGAATTTTTTGGTTCTCAAAATCATCTTTGTCTCCTAACTTCAGCATCTATGTGTGCCCTTTTGTTCCACATCTTAACTCTTTATCCCCAAAAAACCCACTACTCAAGTCTTAGTCTGCAGTATGCTGAAAATATTTTCAGTTGTCCAGACACTAAAATGTTTTCACTGTCCCTTCTACCTCGTCATCTCAACTGATTTTGATCTTCTTGCCTCTTGTCTCTAATCTCTTCCCCATAAGCTGAGCTCCAGCTCTTATTTCCAGAATGGAAACACAAATTCATCCTGATTTAATGGAGTCTAGCGAGGGATCATTTATTGTTGCACAGAAATCATTGTCTTTGAACCTTTTCTCTTCACTGAGTCATCCCAAGGGGCTTATTAAGGTATTTTCTACTTTAAAAATAATTTTGTCTTGAAGAGAAATTCTGACATCAGAGCCTAAGATGAGGTAAGCATTTCACTCTGCTGTATTTTCAACTGCTGCTCTACCACTCTGATATCCACTGAGCAGGATAATCAGGATTACAATTTTTGCACCTATGAATAGGTTCTGTACCAAGGACAGATCTTCACTGCAAAGCAACCATAGACCATAGGCATCTTTCTCCTCTGTCAGGCTACTTAACCTGACTCAGCTAGGTTATTTGTTGCTTTGAAGTGAGTTTTCAAAGGTCTCTGTTAAGAACAAGTATCAGTTAGAAATTTGTTGTGATGCAATAGAAAGATATGTCCCTGTGTATTGAGGACAATTGCAATTTGAAATCTCTCTCTGCTATATGGCCAAGCATCACTCAACTTCCTTTTTATCTTTTTTAATCTGGAAAGTAAGATTGCATTAATCTGCTCAGTGGGACTAGTTGGAAGTAGAAATATCAAAGAACAGGTGAGTATAAAGAATGTTTGCAAATGTTTAACTATATACTGCTAACGTTACTTATTATGACTTGTCAGTCATTTCTACTGTACTATTGTTTTAAATTGAATTTATTAGGCTTCGGAGTGAAGATTCTTTAGGACAGATAAGCTGTGTGTGTGTGATGGGGGGGGCGCTTCTACTTGAAGAGATTTACCATAAGAAATTGACATCTGTAATTTTGGAGGCCAGCAAGTGTCATGATTTGCAAATCTGCAGGGTGGGTTCACAACCTGGAGACCCAGGTTGATCGTTGAGTTTCAGCACTAAGGCCAGCAGGCTTGAACCCCAGTTTAGGTCTAAAGGGAGGAAAGATGCTGATGTCCCAGTTTAAGGCCAGCAGACATGAACCCCAGTTTAGGTCTAAAGGGAGGAAAGATGCTGATGTCCCAGTTTAAGGCCAGCAGACTTGAACCTCAGTTTAGGTCTAAAGGGACGAAAAATGCTGATGTCCCAGGTTGAAAGCCATTAAGCAGAAAGAATCCTCTCTTACTTAGGGGAGAGTCAGCCTTTCTGTTCTACTGAGACCTTCAACTGATTTGGTGAGACCCACTAACATTAGGAAGGGCAGTCTGCTTTACTCAGTTTAACAATTTAAATGTTAACCTCATCTAAAAGCACCCAGAATATTGTGTGACTAAATATCTGGGTATTGCATGGCCCAATCAAGTTGACACATAAAATTAAGTCATCACAGTATCATAAGAAGTACAGGAGATCCAAGAACAGGAGCAGAAAGAGAGGTAGATGGGAGAACCAAACCCACTGGATTGGAAAGGTTCCAGTGATCCTCTAGTATTATGTTAATTTGCTAATTTAAAAGATGAAAACGCTAAGTCCAGATAGGCATCTAGGATGTGTTACAGGTAGGTAGTTAGGCCTGAGCCAGAGAGAAGAGGGCTCTTTCCTCACCCACTAGAAATGTCAGGTGCTGGTTTGGCAATTCTCGCATTGCCTCTCTGAGAGCGATGGTTTAGCAGCGTCAGGGAGAGGCCATTTCTTGATAGTCCACACCCGTTAACATCAAGCTGGTAAATGAATGCAGAGCCCAGGGAGGAGAAACTTCCTGGGCATGCATATTAAGAGGAAAATGGCGAAGTATGATCTTCCGAGTACACTCCACCGGAAAAAAGAAAAATGCCTCAGGGGGCACGCCTATAACTCCTTAAACACATGGCTCATGCTCACTTCCCAAGGCTAAGGAGGGCTCTGTGCGTGCGGGCAGCCCACCCTAAGGGAAGAATCATGGGAAAGAGGCGAGCTTCCCTTGGGAAAGTCCCAAGATTATGGTTAAACGGGGCACTTGACCTTCTCGCTTTAACCTTCATGTGCCTGTGTGAGTCTTTTCCATGCACACCTTCCTTTCTTTCCTGTTCTAGGGCATTTTAAAATAAACTTGCATTCCTGCTCTGGAACTTGCCTCAGTGTCTTTTTCTGCTTTATGCCCCTCAGTCGAATTCTTCCTTCTTAGGTGGCAAGAATTGAAGTTGCTGCAGACCTAGACGGATAGGTCCGCTGGTCACTCGGAGTAACTCCGGTCTCTTCCTCTGTAATAGGTGTAGTCACAAAAGGAGAGGCTGCAGGACCAGACCAGAATCCCCTGTGCCCTAACATCTCCTCTACCCCTTTACCACGTCTATGTCTCTCCTTTCCCAAGGAGAAATTCAAACAGTGCATTAATTTTTCAGAGTAAGGGTTTCTTTTTTGTTCTTATAAGTGGACACTGAAGGGACTTTACATTTGACAATGTAAAGCTTTTAGATTTGAGGTTTCATGATCTTATTAGAAAAGTTTGAACAACAACTTATACCTTCTCTGTTTCTTATACCTTTGAGAGTGAAGCAAGATCCCTGAGCTAGGAGGCAGACAGAGCAAGTTTGTGTTATCCTGAGCAAATGATTGATGGCATCATGAACGCTCTGGACTGGGAGACATTAGAAAGGCTTCTTATCCACCTCTCTCCCACAAGGGCTAGTAATGCCAAATAAAATACCTACCAAGTAGCTCTCCCCTTTGAGTATCTCCAAAAAGGAGAACTGACACCCATTTTCTGAGAACCTATTGTACATTAGGCACTTAAACCAGCATTTCAATGTGTTATGAATTTAATTCCAATAACCACTCTATGTGGTTATTATTATTATCTATAATTTACGTGTGAGAAAATTGACCTTGAGAGAGATGAAGTATTTTGGCCGAAGTTCAGGACACATTAGCTGTAGATTTGCTTTTCAGCCTAGGTGTGTGTTTGCCTCTAAAGTCTGTCTACCATGTAGTAGTTAGGAGCACAGATTTTGGTATCACCTGCAACTAAGTTTGGATCCTAAGTCTTCACCTTTTTAACATTATAGCTCTAGCCTTGCAGCCTGTTTCTTCATCTGAAAAAAATAAGGAAAAATAATACCAAATTCAGAAAGACTTCATGAGGATCGAGCCTGTTTGAATTGCTTTCCATCCCACCTTCTATATGTAAGTGCTCAGCAAATGATAGGTGTTATTAATAGTACAACTCTCAGTAACTTCTTTGGCGCTGCTATCGAGACTGAATCTAATGCAGTGATGCAGATAATTTCCTCTGCATCTCCAGCCTTCATCCACTTCAGAAACTCGTGGTAGGAGCAGCTCTTTTCTTCCCCTCCTCTCCTCACCCTATAGCAACATAGACAAAATCCATTATTTACACTGCCTCAAACAGCCCGAGCTTTAGGAAAACAAACACAATCACTAGAATCGTCAACTAACTAAGATTTCTGCCACTTCTGTCTTGCGTGGGATAGGTGTTCCTTATCAGACCGAGTGACAGGTACATCCATTCAGTGGGCGAGAAACAGCTTTTTATTCAGTGCACTTCATTGATTCACTGCCAAGAAGAGAACCCCAGTCAAAGGTAAAAACAATTCTGCCTCTAGCTGTACCTAATTGTCCAGCAGCAGAAAGGAGTGTGATGGAGGTGCCTGTCAGTGTTTGAAAGCAGAGCAGATGTTTTCAATTGCTCCCTTCTTTGTAATTCTACCCTTGAAATAAGAATTTCAAACCTAGAAAATAATAGGAATACATGAACCTCACAAAGGGACATACATGGTAAAAATTAAATAAATAAATAAGTAAATAAGTAAATAAATAAATAAATAAAGATGAACAGCATGGGATAACAGAGTGAACACATTTAAAGCCGTTGAATAGGAGTATTTGGGAATTATTTTTCCAATCAGATCAGTATCCAGTGAACACAATTGTACTTTTAAATACCTTGTAATTGAAAAAAATGTCAGATTTTGTTGAATGTACTTTTATAATAGAAAATAACAACATTTCTTTATGATGCCAGGATTCAGCATTGATCAACACTTGAATGAGAAGCTTTATTATTCTAACAGATTTTGTTTACAAGCAGAAAACATTGGTAAATCTCATGTAATATAAGGATGCATCAGTAGTTTCATACGCTATGCTTTCATAGAGTTCTATAAGGTTTATAAAAATAACTTAAGTCAGTGTCACTGAAAGAAAAGAGTGAGAAATAACCTAAAAAATGAGTGATTCCTTAGAACTAATATATTCATTTTACAAGTGGGGAACTGAGATATGAAGAAATTAACTTACCTAAGATCAGAGAATGAGTCAAGGACAGAGCAGGACCATGTCATCAAATTTAGAGAAACTTGAGCTATGTGAGTAAATAATCTTATTTCTTTATTTCTAGTAGAGTTGAGTGCAATAATTTGAAGGGTGATTAAAACAATTTGAATTCGTTTTCAAGCTTATCCAGTAAAAGCTCACTATACCAAAGAAAGAGCATACTAATTCAAGAATATAATGCCAATTTTTACTTTCTACAGTCTTGCTTTGACATGATAATGAGAAAACAATCAGTACAAAATGAGTCTTAGATAGGAATCAGCACCTTTGAAAACAAAAGTCTCCAACAGGAAAAAGCATGTTTATACTTGCTTCTTGAAAGGAGGTATTCTGCGGCCTCATTAAGAGAAAAGCACATTACATAGTAAGGAAGTGGGATTTGAAAATTGCTCTAGGTGATTCATGATATCTATTTGACATCTTAGAATCCCATTCTTTAGAGGAACTTAGGCGCTACCTTGAGCCATCTGTGCAGTATACCATCCCTGGGCAGCATTCACTGGGCATGAAAGCCCAGCTATATTTTGAAGCCTTCATTGATACAATACAGCTAGAATTTCACACATGAGTTTAAACCTTCTATCAGCTAATAGCGCATTCTTTCTTATTTTGCCCTTGCCCTCTCTGGAGCTGCATTTCTTAGTCTTTCTTGGGCCTTCAGCAACCTCTAAAAGTAAGCCCTGCTCCACAACTGCCATTTAGATATTGGAGACCATGATTATGTGCACCCGATGCCTTCTTGTTTACAAACCACTACCCAGTTCTTTCCACTTGGAAATACTCTACAGTGTTTGGTGCTGTGATGGTTAATTTTACATGTCAATTTGGCTAAGGATAGTGACCAATTTTTTGGTCCAACACCAGTCTAGATGTTGCTGTGTAGGTATTTTTTAGATGTGATTAGTGTTTAAATCAGTAGACTTTCAGCGGTGCAGATTATCCTCCATGATATGTGTGTGTGTGTGTGTGTGTGTGTGTGTGTGTGTGTGTGTGTGTGTGTTTAGAGGGGATGTCTTCCAATCATTTGAAAGCCTTGAGAGCAAAGACTGAAGTTCTTTTTCTGTGGAGAATGTTGCCTAATATAGGTGCTGTGCCTCTATAATGATTTGCAAAATTAAATAGATACCAGCATCACAGATTGAGGTAGTGAATTACTGTGATGCAGTAGGGTTTTCAAAAGCCTTTCACAATTGTGGATACATCACAATATCTTTCAATACTCAGTATGTTGAGATACTTACAGATGTTTGGTGAGGATAAATATATGTGAAGAACATAATACAAGACCGTTTCCCAGTCTTATTTCTAGCCTGTTGCCCACACTGTAGACAAGCCAGTGTTAGGAATGACATTAGTCTGAGAGATGAAGGGTGTTTCATCTCCTTAGTGACAGCAATGGCCAGATAAACAAGCACCCACCATGGGTACAGGAATTTAACCCTTATAAATGATTTTCACAAATGTTGTATCAAAGAATTCTGACTTCAATCCCACAAACTAGATACTGATATTTTATAAATACAAATGAAGAAATTTGTATTTTATAAATACAAATGAAGGCCTGGGAATATGAAATGATTTGCTCAAGACCTCTAAACTCATAAGTGGTAGAACTCTAAGTCTGATATTCTCCCCAGCACATCTTTCCATGCCTTTCTCCAAGTAAATAGGCAGAAGAGAGATGAGATTCTTCTGTGGCTGTGCTGCTCACTCAAGGGAGTCTGAACCATTTTGACCAGGAAAAGCCAAAAGGAAAGGCCTCTGCCAAGGTCAGACCACACATGGCCTGAAGTCATTGTTCTCCATTCCAGCCCCAAGAACTCTGTGAGATCGATGAAAGCATACATTGAGAAATAAAAGTCATGAGAAAATTTTACAAATTAGCTAGCTTTCATTTCCTGTTGGCTTTTCCAGCACATGTTTGGTACCAGATGAGAGCAATGTGGTAATGCAGTAAAATATCCCTGCGAGACACTATCTGCTTAGAGACAGGAGGCAGTGAGATGCTTTAGCCCTTGATGCCCTAAGGGCCTGTCTGGACATCCTGAGGTTTTCTCAGAAGCCAATATAATAGACTTTTTGTCATATCAAATAACTTTGTTTCTTAGGGAATTTCAAGGCATCAACATTATCTATATTTCCACTGCTGGCTCTGATTTGGAAATGCCAATAAAGTTGGTTTGCTTTATGCTTACTTGATCTCTAAAAAAATGTGTGAGCTCAATCTTGTCTTGTCCTAACTGGCATAATTATTCATCATGGATGTATTTCACAGGATTAGAACCAGTAACAGGAAGTCACAGTGTGCCCTATTTTAACAGAAAGAAATGTCTAGGCCCTGAACATGGAAAACAGATTCAACAAGGGAGTTAACCCTCACATTGGAAAATTATTCTCATGATGTAATAGTGACAACTATGATTTATTGAGCACCTACTATGGGCCAGGTATTTTATTGATGTTATTTATAATGCTCATAACTACTCTGCAAAGCATGTGAAAGAAAACTGATACTTGGTAAAGGAAAGTAACTTGCTGAAGGTCACATAGTTAGAAAATATCTAACCCAGGCTGGTTTCTCCAGCAGCTGTTTCTGCTGCTACACTGAAGTGTTTGTCTTCAGATCATATATAAAACATGTTAATTATTTATAAGGAATATACACACACACACACACACACACACACACATACACATACTAATATGGAATTTAAATTTTAATTATTTTTAAGAAAGATATATACATATATATATACTGATATGACATTTAAATGAAATTTCTGACAAAAGAACTATTTCATTAAAATAAGTATACTTATTTTTTAGTACCTAAAAAGCAGTTACAGTTATATTAGGTGTTCAATTAATATTTGTGAAATAAAAGATGCATCATTTATTCCAATTGATCCAAAGGGTTGCATCTACGACCTTTTCTCCTACCACCCCATCAGAAAATTTTTAAAAAAGAAAGTCATTAGTTATTTCAGCAAGCACGCACAGACAACATATATACACTTCTGGCAGATAAAGTTCTAGGCAATGGGACACAGTTATAGGAGAAAATATTCTAGCTTCTAGAGAGGAGAAAATCTGGGGATAACAGACTTCTAAACTGACAATGTCAAACAATGTGATAAGTCATACAGGTATGTGCATGTGGGGCCTAAGACAACACAAAGGAAGACTCTAAAGACAGCCTTAGAAAGAGGTAAAAACCTGGAGTATTCCAGTGACTGACCAAATGCAACAATCCTTTGTTTTCTCGTGTTTTCATACATTCAAATAAGCTTTTCATTATGTGTAATTTTAGGTTTTTGTCCTAGAGTTATAGGACCATGAGATTTGAAAAGTGTGTTGGTCACTTTGAAATCAGATGTTTGTTTTTTATGCCATAGAATAGGATGGAAAATTGAAAAGCTTTACTGCTACACAACACTTAGCAACCCTAGATATAAGAGGGTTGTGAATTCAGTTGTATGTTTCATAGGACCTCTTATGGTTTCTTAGGGTTTCTAAGTGATGTGTAGCAGTGGAGCTTTTCAATTTCATATTCTATGGCAAAAAGCAAACATCCGATTTTAAAATGACCAACACACTTTTCAAATCTCATGCAACAAAAGTGATAAAAGGAACTGAGATCTGGATAATGAGAAAAAGGTGGATGCTGTAGCTGCCTTAGGAAGGCAGGGTCAAGGTTGGGGAAAATGTTGAGGGCTGTTGTTTGGGGTCTTCTTGCTGGAAAAATTGGGGTTCAAGGTCCAGTGGAGTCAGGAAGAGGAGAATCTGCGCATGCTCAGGGTGAGGGCTGAGATTTACACTTCTGCATTAAGCCAGAATGCTCAAAGATCTACAGCTTCAATTAAAGGTGGAATAAGCTCAAACTCGCCTTTCTGAGCAACCATATTGTTCACAGCAACCTGTTCCTGTGTGCAGCTTGGAGCCTTGGAGATCATACCCCAGTCTATGGTATGCTGTGTTATCTCCTTTTTATGAAAATATATTTATGTGTTCTGTATAATTTTGCATTAAAATAAGCTAATTTCACTTGCCCTTGGCTCTTAAAATACATAGTGAAAGATTTCATAACATAATATAATTTTTGATAAACTCGCCTAAATAAATACACATTAGAAGGGTTTGTTTCAATTTACATCATCTGCAAGTGTGTATTGCAAAGCCCATTCTTATACATTTATGCCAACCTCTGGGTAATATACAAAAAATAGTTTGATCTATGCCAATTTAATAGGATAAAAACAGCACATCTTGTAAAACATAAGGCACACGTGTTGGTTCCCATGTGAAGTCAAACACCCATTGACATGTGTATTGACTGTGGTTGTTTCACCTGTGAATTATTTTTATATGTCTATATATCAGTTTCCAGTTTTAAATTCAGCTGCTTTTTTTCCTTTTTTGTTGTTACAGCTAATTATACTTAGTATTTGTGCAGCATGCATTTCTCTGCTTCAAGCACCATTTTTAATGCTTACATCACTGTTATTCATTGAATCCTTACAATAAACCCTATAGGTTAGATACTATTATTGTCCCCACTAATACAGGGGACAAAACTGGTTCAGAGATGTTAAGGAACTGATAAAGCCAGAATAAAAACTGGGGGACTTAACCCTTCTATTTGGTAGTTTTGCTGTTACTCAGGTTGAATTATTTTGTTGTGTGCTTTGTAATTAAAAATTGTGAGCTCATCTTCAGTGAGGTTTTATCTAGAAGAACCCAGTGAGACCTGAGACGAAGACATGATCATCCAGAGAAGATTTTAATTTGCCTATATTAGACATTCCAGACATTTCACTAGCAATTTGAAAAAATTTTACTGAGATATAATTAATATGCCATAAAGTTTGCTTGTTTTAAATATACAATTCACCAAAACAATTTTGAGCAAAAATAACAAAGCTGGAAACATCACGTTACCTAACTTTCAGTATACTACAAAGCTATAGTAAACAAAATGGTGTGGTACTGGCCTTAAAAACAGAACAGTGAAGTGGAATAGAGAACACAGAAATAAATCTATGCACTGACAGCAAATTTTCAACAAAGATGTCAAGAACAGTCTCTTCAATAAATACTGCTGGCAAAACTGGATATCCAGTTTTCTTCATATGCAGAAAAGTGAAAACTAGACCCCTATCTCTCACCAAATACAAAAATCAACTCAAAATGGGTTAAAGACTTAAATGGAAGACTCACAGTGATAAAACTACCAGAAGAAAACAGAGGGGAAACATTTCATGACATTGATTTCAGCAAAAATTTTTTTGAATAAGAACTCGAAAGCACAAGCAAACAAAAGCAGAAATAGACAAATGGAATTACATCAAGCTAAAAAGCTTCTACACAGCAGAGGAAACAATCAGCAGACTGAAGAGACAACTTAAATAATGGTAGAAAAATTTGCCCACTGTCTATCTGACAAAGGACTAATATCCAGAATATATAAGAAACTCAAACAACTCAATAGCAGACAAATAAATAACAAATCTAAAAATGGACAAAATACTTGAATAGACATTTATCAAAAGAAAACATACAAATGGCTGACAGGTATGTGAAAACATGTGTAATATCACGAATCATCAAGGAAATGCAAACCAAAACCACAATGAGATACCACTTCATCCCATTTCAAGAACGACTGTTATTAAAACAAAACAAAACAAAACAATCCACAAATGCTGGTGCGGATATAGAGAAAGGGCAACTTTAAGAAATATATATATATATAATAATTATTACCATTTTTACTTTTAGAGATAGAATCTTGCTCTGTTGCCCAGGCAAGGCTGATCCTCCTGCATTAGCCTCCTGAGTAGCTGAGACTACAGGCACATACCACCATGCCTGGCTAAAAAAGAGAAACTCATGCCCTGTTGGTGGGGGTGTACATTTTGTAGCATCATTATGGAAAACAGTATGAAAAGTTTCCACAAAATTAAAAACTAAGTTACCATATGATCCAACAATTGCACAACTGGATATTACACATCCAAAGGAAATGAAATAATTATGTTGAAGAGATATCTGCACTCCCATGTTTATTGTAGCAATATCCAAGATATGGAATCACCCTAAGTATCCATCAACAGAAGAATGTATAAAATGTATAAAGATACAGAATCAGCCTATGTATCCATCAACAGATGAATTATAAAATGTATAAAGAAAATGTGTGTACATACACAATGGAATACTATTCAGACGTTGAAAGGAATGAAATCCTGTCATTTATGGCAGCATGAGTGAACTTGGAGGACATTATGGTAGGTGAAATAAGTGAGGCACAAAAAGACAAAAACCACATGATCTCACACACATGTGGAATCTAAAACATTGATCTTATAGAAATAGAAAGTAGACCTGTGGTCACCGAGGCTGGAGAGTGAAGAGGAGAGTGAGATGGGGAGATATTAGTTAATGAATACAAAGTTATGGTTAGATAAGAGGAATAAGTTCCAGTCTTCTATTGCCCAGTAGGGTGACTATGGTTAACAGTGTTATATTGTATATCTCAAAATAGCTAGAGGAGGGAATTTTGAATCTTCTTATAACAAAAAATTATAAATATTTGGGATAATGGTGAATACCCCCACTTTGATTATTATACAACCTTGCCTTGAGTTAGGACATACTCAGAGGAACAACATGCTCTAGAATTTCCTCAGCATCAGGCTGATAGTGAGGGTTCATCCAAAATCATGTCCTTGCTTGGTTTTCTCACATCCCTCCAGCTTTTACCTTATTGATCTTCCCTGACGGCATGTTCTTAATAAATACCATGTGTATGATTTATCATCTCAGACACTACTTTGGAGAAAGCCGACCTAAGACACAGAATTAGTAAGTACTGTCTCCCATTTCTGTATTCAAATTTTGCACCTCTACAGAGGGGAGGAAAGTAAGATTCAAAGGGGTTCATATTTTTTTCTCAAGGTCATGCAGTTGGTAAGAGACTTAAGTCTAATATTCTAAAATCTAGTGATGTGAGTTGTACCACAGTGCCTCTTAAAGATTTTCATAGGGAAGTAAATCTGATAAGAACAGATTCTACGCTTGATCTTAGCCAAAAGGCCGAGAAGCAATAGGGAAGTAAATCTATTATAATGAGCTGCGAAGATTCCTAAGAATCTCCAGTTTAAATTATATTTATACTCAGTCTCAGTTTCTTCATTTATGAAATTAGGACACTGTTATTATTGTCAGTGTCTTTCTTTTGTAAGATTAAATGGAAAACATAGGGAACATGCTTTGGCATATGACTAGATATTCAGTATATATTTTTCCTTCATTGAAAAGCCAGGGTAAAGAAACTTTAACCCGATAAGGACTCAGGTGTTCCAAATTCGTTTGACCAACCACAGGTGTTTTTTGTTGTTATTGTTGTTTGTTGTTGTTTTTTGTTTGTTTGTTTGTTTTTGTAGCAAAGCCTCCATTTCTGGAAAAATACTGAAAAATAACAACCTTCTCAGTCCCTCAGACATAATGGACTATATCAACATCTCCATGGACTTGGTGGATAAAGAATGAAGAAGCATATGTTTAGAAGGTTTCTTAATAAAGCCTAGCTCTCTCTCAAAGAGGAAAAGTCACAGAAGACTGGCATGCCACATTTAAAACAGTAGTAACCCAGTAGTCCTTCCTAACTGCTAACTAGACAATTCCCAGGAGCCCAGGAAGGAAATCCAGAAGGATATAAACATGAAATGAATCAAGCATGCAAGATTTTCAAGCAAAATCAAGCAATATTTTCTTTCTGTCTTTTTTCTTCTGTTTCGTTTTGATGTGTGTTTGTGTATGTGTGTGAAATATTTATTTATTTTTATCATCATCAGGACATCAGTATTCAGAGAAAGGAAAATACCTCTTGAATGAGATGTTTGTAGGGAAAATTACAAGGGAGAGGAGGCTGACTTTGACCGAGCAATGCCCTCTGAGGATTGGGGTGGATCAGAATGGTTTCGAATATTTTTTCTACTCCCCTAATGGAAGTAAAATAACAACATGAAATGAGGGGATGGAACAGCCAGCAGGAGGATAAATACCAAGGAAGCGATGTAAACACAGCCCCCAATTTCCCCTGCGAGTAAGAGAATGAGGAATGTGTTATTTATCTCTCTTTGCAATCTGCAAGGCAGAGTATGGAACTGCCCCCTTTGGGAATATTTTCTATAAACAATCAAATAATTTCAGGATGGGAGTTTGAGATACAGTGAAAGGAATAAAGGAGATTGAGAATTTCTCTAACTCCAGGTCTTCACACACTTCTTCCAAGAAAACTTTCTTCATCTTCCCTGGCAGTGAAATAATACCCTCTTTAAAAGAGAGGTACTTTAGAAGTCATCGATTATGCCATCTCTACTCATTATTTTAGAATATAAAAATTAATGTAACCCGGCTAAATGAGTTATTGTGATTACTCTGCACTTGCAGATGAGTATGTAGTGTGGGCTCTGGAATTAAACCACCTAGCTTGAACCTTGCATTCATTACTAATGTAGTATATTACCTTGGGAAAATTGTACTTGTACTTTCCTCAAGCCTCTGTTTCCTCATCTGTAAAACTAATGATTTCTACGTAATAGGATTTCTGTAAGAGATAAACCTGGTAATGTACACAAAGTTCATAGCACAATGCCTGGAAGATATTAAGAGCTCCATAAAGCCTGGAGCTTGTACTTGTTTTTGTTGCTGTTATTACTATCATTATTGATCCTTATTAAGAAATGGAAGTAGAATCCAAATTCATTTTTTCCATCTTTAAATTCATCCTTCTTTTCTTTCCATTCTGTAACTTTTAATCTCTTAAGATTTCACATTGCTTTAGCAAACTTTATTGTTCTAATATGTAATAAATAGTGGCATATACATCTGATGCAATGAGGTAGTAGGTAGTTTATGGAACTTTTCAGACCAGGCCTTAACTCATACCAATCCCACACATCTCAGAAACTGTTAGCCAGGTAAACAAAGATCGATCTCACCTAAATATAGAGAAGACTGGAGGATTTGTCATCACAAATGGAGTCAACTGTCTTTGAGAAAGTGTTTGCTGACTATGAATGGAAATGACTAAAATTTATTCTTATAGGGAAACTTTAATCTTTTTTTAGAAAGAGCAGGGGTAGGATAGATAAGGACTTGCAGAATCAATGGCACTTGTCCTGTGCCTTGAAGAATGTGGAGGTCTTTGATGAAGTAAGGAGGTAAGAGAGGCTATTGTAGGTGGGCCAACCACATAAGAAATGGGATGGAGAACTACCAGAATTTACTCATAAGTATATTCTTTAATCCTTAGACTTCCTCTTGAAAGGCATTTCTTTAAGGATGCATTCCTCAATACCCCAGTTCAATAGTGTTCACTTTTTTCCCCTCCCTCATAGCATACTACAGTTTTCCTTCAAATTACATATTATAATTTAAAACTGAATATCTATTTATGTATGTTGATGAGGGTGGATTGAAGTAGAGTGGTATGTGTGTGTTTTAGTTCCGTCTCCCCTATTAGGCTGTAAGTTTGTTCTATGAGGTTATAAATCTGGTCTATTTTTACATGCATTTGTATCCTCAGTGTCTAGTACCACGCATACCTGACACATTGTAAATTCTATTACCTATTTTTTCATTGAATGAATGGATCAGTCAAGTGACTCCCCTGTATAGAGGGTGGTGCTGTGCTATAGAAATAGATATATGGATGAGGAGCAAGATAGGTCACTCTGTCCCTGCCCCCAAGAAGACTGTGGATCAATCCCTATTCCTCTCTTAGCCTTCGTTGTCTTTTCTGTAAAGTCAGAGCTAAAGACACTAAGTGGGTTTTCTGGTACTGAAGTTCTAGGATTTTTAATGCTTCTTTAATTATTTACTGAGAAGTATTTGCATTATACTAGTTAGTACCCATTAGTAAGAATACAAGATATGATGGTGCTTTTTAATATACAAATAAAGGATGGTTGAGAGTTCTTTTTTCTTTACTATATAAATATGCATTGAGCCCCTACATACCAGGTCTTAGAGGAAACAGAGATCAGTAAAAAACATGGCCCCTGACTTTTAGCAACAGAGAGAGAATGAAAGAGGAACAAAAGAATGCGAATTAAAATGACAAGAAAATAAGGAGAAGAAAGATGCAGGAAACGTAAAGGAGAAGAGGTAAAAGAAAGTGAAGATGAAAAGGGGAAGGATGTGAAGAAGGCATGATTTCTTGAGCATGTATTTTATGCATCTTATCCTATTTTACTGATGTTGAAACTGAGTTTCTAACAGATTAACTCTAAAGTTATTGGTAGGACTTGGCTTACTTACAAAGCTGACTGCCTTATGATCTTAATATTGGGCCTATGATTCCTCTCTGCCTGGTGAAACCACATACAGGAAAACAGGCAGTTGCACTGATGTGGTAAGGGACTTGAGAGAGACCTGCATCCTTTGCATTTGTAATCCAAGACCCAGCGCCCTGCCCTCTTGTGCCTATGGAGTCTCCCTCTTAGTACCTTAGCATGCTTATGTTTCCCCTGCACTTAAAAGAAACAGAAAAAGAGAAGAGAAAAGAAAAGAAGAGAAGAGAAAAGAAAAGAGAAAATGTTGCTATAGCAAACTGAAGGGAGAAAGACTATTTTCCCCCAAAGAAAGAGGAAGCTTGTAGAAGCTTGGGGTAAAGACAGGGCGGGGATATGGCAGGAGAGGATCAAACTGAAGCCTAAAGGCTTTTGGCTCCTCTCCTCAATTATTGCTTCTCTTCTTTGCAGCTTTTAAGTTTCATTCATTGTATCAGTGAGATTTGGGGATTGGACTGAAGTTGCGGTAATAGAGGTGCCCGAGGCAAACTTTGATTCTTTAGTTTCCAAGAAAAACAATTACCCTAATCTAGCCTGCCACTCCTTCTTCTCCCCCTCACAGTGGAAATTCACTGGGTTCAGAGAGCATTCTTGGGAGGAGACATGTGTGCCATTTCAGTCACATTACAGGCCGGGCGCGGTGGCTCCAGCCTGTAATCCCAGCACTTTGGGAGGCCGAGGCGGGCGGATCACAAGGTCAGGAGATCGAGACCATCCTGGCTAACACGGTGAAACCCCGTCTCTACTAAAAAATACAAAAAACTAGCCGGGCGAGGTGGCGGGCGCCTGTAGTCCCAGCTACTCGGGAGGCTGAGGCAGGAGAATGGCGTGAACCCGGGAGGCGGAGCTTGCAGTGAGCTGAGATCTGGCCAGTGCACTCCAGCTTGGGTGACAGAGCGAGACTCCGTCTCAAAAAAAAAAAAAAAAAAAAAAAAAAAAAACATTACATTGTGTGACTACAATTTGCCCAAATTTCTTTTTTCCCCCACTTACTGTATTTGCCATTTATTTAGTAAGCATTTACTCAGTGCTTCATACAACTAGCATTCATTGAGCTCTTCCCAGGAGCCCAGTGCTTAGTCAAGGATGTGAGATATATTATTTCATTTAGTTTTCATGATGACCCACAAGGTAAATATAATTTTTATTCTTATTTATTCCAAAGAGATTAAGTAACCTGCTCAAATTCACAGCTATGAATTAGACTAGCCAATACATGAACTCCTTCATTGCCTGTCTTCACGGCCTGTGTTCTTAACATGTCATCATACAATCTCTCAACCACAACCTCTGTGTCCTAATTACCATTCTATGATTTTTAAATAAATTTTGAAACCAAGACACAGAGAGCTGAAGCAATTGCTTCAGGTCCCACAGCTTGAAAACAGCAGAGATAAGATTTGAATTCATGCTGTTTCTTTGTTGTTGTTGTTTTCTTTATTTCTTCTAAAAAAAAAAAAAGAAAGAACACAAACAGTATACATGTGTAGAACGTGCAAGTTTGTCACATAGGTATACGTGTGCCATGATGGTTTGCTGCACCTATTGACCCATCCTCTAAGTTCCCTCCCCTCAGTCCCCACCCCACAACAAACCCTGATGTGTGTTGTTCCCTTCTCTGTGTTCATGTGTTCCCATCATTCAACTGCCTCTTATGAGTGAGAACTTGTGGTGTTTGGTTTTCTGTTCCTGTGTTAGTTTGCCAAGGATGATGGCTTCCAGCTTCATCCATGCCCCTGCAAAGGATGTGATCTCATTCCTTTTTATGGCTGCATAGTATTCCATGGTGTATATGTACCACATTTTCTTTATCTAGTCTATCATTCATGGGCATTTGGGTTAGTTCCATGTTTTTGCTATTATAAATAGTGCTGCAGTAAACATACATGTGCATGTGTCTTTGTAGTGTAATGATTTATATTCCTTTGGGTATATACCTAGTAATGGGATTGCTGGGTCAAATAGTATTTCTGATTCTAGATTCTTGAAGAATTGCCATACTGTCTTCCACAATGGTTGAACTAATTTACATTTCCATCAATAATATAAAAGTGTTCCTATTTCTCCACAGCCTCGCCAGCATCTATTGTTGACTTTTTTAAAATAATTGCCACTCTGACTGGCGTGAAGTGGTATCTCATTGTCGTTTTGATTTGCATTTCTCTGATGATCAGTGATGTTGAGGTTTCTATCATATGTTTGTTGGCCAAATAGATGTTTTCTTTTGAGAAGTGTCTGTTCATATCCTTTGCCCACTTTTTGATGAGGTTGTTTGTTTTTTTCTTGGAAATTTGTTTCAGTTCCTCATAAATTCTGGATATTAGACCTTTGTCAGATGGGAAGATTGCAAACATTTTCTCCCATTCTGTTCACTGTTGCCTGTTCACTCTGATGATAGTTACTTTTGCTGTGCAGAAGCTCTTTAGTTTAATTAAATCCCATGTGTCAATTTTGGTTTTTGTTGCAATTGCTTTTGGCATTTTAATCATGAAGTATTTGCCCATGCCTATGTCCTGAATGGTATTGCCTAAATTTTCTTCTAAAAATAGAAGAAACTTTAAGTTTTCTTCTAGGGTTTTTATACTTTCGGGTTTTACATTTAAGTCTTTAATCTATCTTGAGTTAATTTTCATATAAGGTAAGGAAGGGGTACAGTTTCAGTTTTCTGCATATGAATAGCCAGTTTTCCCAACACCATTTATTGAATAGGAGATCATTTCCCTATTACTTGTTTTTGTCAGGTTTGTTGAAGATCAGATGGTTGTAGATGTGTGGTGTTATTGCTGAGGTCTCTGTTCTGTTCCACTGGTCTATGTGTCTGCTTTAGTACCAATACCATGCTGTTTTGGTTACTGTAGTCTTATAGTATAGTTTGAAGTCAGGTATTGTGTTGCCTCCAGCTTTGCTCTTTTTGCTTAGGATTGTCTTGGCTATACAGGGTCTTCTTTGATTCCATATGAAATTTAAAGTAATTTTTTCTAATTCTGTGAACAATGTCAATGGTAGTTTGATGGAAATAGCATTAAATCTATAAATTACTTTGGGCAGTATGCCCATTTTCATGATATTGATTCTTCTTATCCATAGAATGGAATGTTTTCCCATTTGTTTGTGTCCTCTCTTATTTCCTTGAGCAGTGGTTTGTAGTTCTCCTTGAAAAGGTCCTTCACATCCCTTCTTAGCTGTATTCCTAGGTATTTTATTCTCTTTGTAGCAATCGTGAATGAGGTTCATTCATGATTTGGCTCTCTGCTTGTCTATTGTTGGTGTAAAAAAATGCTTGTGATTTTTGCACATTGATTTTGTATCCTGAGACTTTGCTGAATTTGCTTATCAGCTTAAGGAGTTTTGGGGCTGAGATGATGGGGTTTACTGAATATGAAATCATGTCATCTGCAAACAGAGACAGTATGACTTCCTCTCTTCCCTTTATTTCTTTCTCTTGCCTGATTGCCCTGGCTAGAACTTCTAATAGCATGTTGAATTGGAGTGGTAAAAGAGGGCATCCCTGTCTTGTACCGATTTTCAAAGGGAATGCTTCCAGCTTTTGCCCATTCAATATGATATTTGCTGTGAATTTGTCATGAATAGTTTTTATTATTTTGAGATATGTTTTATCAATACCTAGTGTATTGAGTTTTTAACATGAAGGGATGTTGAAATTTAATGAAGGCCTTTTCTGAATCTATTGAGATAATCATGTGGTTTTTGTCTTTGGTTCTGTTTATGTGATGGATTATATTTATTGATTTCTGCATGTTGAACCAGCCTTGCATCCCAGGGATGAAGCCAACTCGATCGTGGTGGATAAGTTTTTTGATGTGCTGCTGGATTCGGCTGGCCAGTATTTTACTGAGGATTTATGCATCAATGTTTATCAAGGATATTGGCCTGAAGTTTTCTTTTTATTGTTGTGTCTCTTCCCAGTTTTGGTATCATGATGATGCTGCCTCCTAAAATGAATTAGGGAGGAGTCAGTCCCTCCTTTTCAATTGTTTGGAATAGTTTCAGAAGGAATGGTACCAGCTCCTCTTTGTACTTCTGGTAGAATTTGGCAATGAATCCATCTGGTCCTGGGCTGTTTTTGGTTGGTAGGCTGTTAATTATTGCCTCAATTTCAGAACTTGTTATTGGTCTATTCAAGGATTTGACTTCTTCCTGGTTTAGTCTTGGAAGGATATATGTGTCCAAGAATCTATCCATTTCTTCTAGATCTTCTAGTTTATTTGCATAGAGGTGTTTATAGTATGCCCTGATGTTACTTTGTATTTCTGTGGGGTCAGTGGTGATATCCCCTTTATCATCTTTTATTACATCTATTCGATTCTTCTTTCTTTTCTTCTTTATTAGTGTAGCTAGCAGTCTATCTATTTTGTTAATTTTTTTCAAAGAAAAAACTCCTGGATTCATTGGTTTTTTGGAGGGTTTTTCATGTCTCTATCTCCTTCAATTCTGCTCTGATCTTAGTTATTTCTTGTCTTATGCTAACTTTTGGATTAGTTTGCTCTTGCTTCTCTCACTCTTTAATTGTGTTGTTAGGGTGTCAGTTTGAGATATTTCAAGCTTTCTGATGTAGGCATTTAGTGCTATAAATTTCCCTCTTAACACTACTTTAGCTGTGTCCCAGAGATTCTGGTATGTTGTCTTTTTATTCTCATTGGTTTCAAAGGACTTCTTGACTTCTGCTTTAATTTCATTATTTACCCAGGAGTCATTCAGGAGCAGGTTGTTCAATTTCCATGTAATTGTGTCATTCTGAGTGAGTTTCTTAATCCTGAGTTCTAATTTGCACTGTGATCTGAAAGACTGTTTGTTATGGTTTCAGTAGTTTTGCATTTGCTGAGGAGGGTTTTACTTCCAATTATGTGGTCGATTTTAGAATAAATTGTAAGTCCCAGTGCTGGCTGCTGCCCCTTCCCCAGGGAGCTCAAATGGCTTAGACAGCAGGCAGCCGCAGCTGTGGTGCTGGTTGCCCCTCCCCATGGGAGCTCCGTAAACTTAAGCAGATTCCAGCTGAGAGGCTGTTGAGAATGCTCCAAGGTTGGGACCACCACACCTGCTGGTGTGGGTTCATGAGCGGGATCTCCCTATCCGTGGGTTGCACAGTTCCATGGAAAAAGCATTGTTTACCCACCTGAGTAGCATGCTTACTCACTGCCTCCCTTGGCTGGGGGGATGGGGCTCCCGCCTGTGGCTCTCAGGTGGATCACCACATCACACTGTTCTTCCATCCTCTCCGTAGATCACACCAGCCTCCTAGTCAGTTCTGAGGAAAGAACCTGGATATCTTGGTTGCTGGTGAAGGATTCACTCGCTTATTACGGTTCTTTTTGATGGGAGTCTCTAAACGCCACTGTTTCTAGTTGACCATCTTGGCCCCAACGTCAATTAATGCTGTTTCTACAACCCCAAGCTCCACATGAAGGGCTGCACCAGTGTTGAGGGTGGTGACAGAGAGGTTTGCGTTTCAAAAAGGCCATTCTGTCTGGTAGATGGTGCATCATCTGATAGGAGCACGTGGACACCAGGAGGCCAGTCCTTCTCATGTCCAAACCAGGGCAGGGCTGTGAGTTTCTCTATTCTGATTTATATCTACTTCCAGGATGTTCCCGCATGTTCATTTATGTATCATTGCAATTGTCTGTTAAAAAAAAAAAATGAGAACAGTGCAATTTGCCTCAAACAATGTATTTTACTAGAAAACAGGACCAGCCCTGCTGGAGACTCTTGTATTTTAATTATGCTTAGCAGGTACATTTTTAAAGAGTCTCAAGTAGGAGTCTGATGGGCAAGCATACACCTTTCTTCTTCAAAACTGCTACCAAATTAACATTTGACTTTAAAGGAGGTTGCTTTCTATTCCACAGTGCAGTTTCACATCTCAGCATAGCTGGATTGATTCTCAGATACAAGGGAATAGAGAGAACTACAGGGGTAAAGAGTGATTTGAGCCAGCTTCTAGAAGGTCTTGAATGCTAGGTCAGGGTGTCTAGACTGTATCCAATAGTCAAAGAAAGACCACTAAGTATTTTTGTGTTAGCTTAGCTTGTGATAAGCTTGAGTAAAGAATATTTTTCTCCAATGATTCTAATCTGGTTTGTCTCTCTCTTTCTGTTTATGTGTATATGTATGTGTGTGTGTATATGTGTGTGTATGTATATTTAAACATACATATATACTAGGTATAAAATTGCATGCATTGCTTATTTTTTTCTCGAACATAACTCTTAAACAGGTTAATTGAAGAAAATATAGGGCATAGATTAAATATAAAGAATATAAAAATCACATATAATCTCACAATAGAAATTTTACCATGCTAAAATATTTTCTTTTAAAACCCCAGTAAATACATATAATATTGTATCAGACTCACTCCACAGATGTATTAACATCCATTAAGTTAACAAGCCTCTGCTGTAATTAATTCTAGACTACATAACACCGTGGTGACTAAATAAGAAACAGCTGGATCTCAAGTCAACTTTGCAGTGTAGTTTGTAATTTTTCAAAACCACTTATGTAGCACTAACCATGAGCCAGCACTGTCCTCAATGTATTTAAAACCTTAACTCATTTAATACTCATAACAACTGTATGGGACAGATACTAATATTAATTTTCTTTTTAGAGATGAAGAAACTGAGGGCTGAGAGAGTTTAAGTAATTTACTCAAGTTCACTGTTTAGAGAGCTCAAATTTGTAAATTTTAAAAAATTGTCTCTACTTGTGGCCTCCTATTAAGGATGATGTGGTAGGTAGGATAGTATAGTAGCTTCCCACCCAGGTCCTAGTTCCCTATGCCGGTGAATATGTCACCTGAAGAATACATTACCTGGCAGAAAGGACTGCTCAGTTGTGATTAATTTAAACATCTTAAAATGGGAAGATGATGCTGGGTTATCCAGGTAGACCCAATGAAATCACAAGAGTCCTTATAAAAGAGACACAGGGCCGGGCCCAGTGCCTCACGCCTGTAATCCCAGCACTTTGGGAGGCCGAGACGGGCGGATCACGAGGTCAGGAAATCGAGGCCATCCTGGCTAACACGGTGAAACCCCCTCTGTACTAAAAATACACACAAAAAAATTAGCCGGGCAAGGTGGCGGGCGCTTGTAGTCCCAGCTACTCGGGAGGATGAGGCAGGAGAATGGCGTGAACCCAGGAGGTCGAGCTTGTAGTGAGCTGAGATCCGGCCACTGCACTCCAGCCTGGGCAACGGAGCAAGACTCCGTTTCAAAAAAAAAAAAAAAAAAAAAGAGAGAGAGAGACACAGGAGGGTCAAGGTCAGAGAAAAGGAAATGTGATGATGGTGGCAGAGATTGGAGTGATTTGTTGTCATGAACCAAGGAATGGAGGTAGCCTCCGGAAAACATATAAGGAAAGGAAACAGGTTCTCCCCCTAGTTCCTCTAGAATGAATGGCAGCTCTATTGAGCCTTGGAAGAACTTTTCTCAGGTTTCAGACTTCCAGAACATTAAGATAATAAAACTGTGCTGTCTTCAGCCACTAAGTATGTGATAATTTATTATAATAGCAATAGGAAAATAATACAAATGGCATCTGGAATGTGTACCTCTTAACGTCTTTTAAGTGTCAATCAGGGGTGCCCCTCCCCAACCAGGTGAATCTCATAGGTGCTACATAAATCGTATTTTAAATGAGAGGATCTCAAATATCTTCTCCACCTCATCTGGTACCAAACCATATATTTATAAATAAATAAATAAACACATACTGTTTATTTGTTATATGCATGCTCTCTCTATATATATACACACACGCACACACACATATATATATATAAATGTATATGTATATAAAAATTAAGAATGGTGTGGTATGTAGAATAGTAGTTTCACACCAAAGATGTCCAGGTTCTAGTCCCCTATACCTGTGAATACGTTGCCCGAGTAATACATTACCTAGCAGAAAGGATTTATCCGATGTGATTAAGGATCTTAAAATGGGAAGATGACCCTGGGTTATATATATATATATGTGTGTGTGTATGTGTGCGTATATATATATGTGTGTGTGTGTATATATACACACACGTAACAATGCATCAAAAGTCAGCAACGAGTGTATGTATATATTTATTAAATATATTTATCTATAATTATATTAAGTATATATAGTAAATATATTTATATATTTAAATATATGCATTTATTTAACATTATGTACCAAGACCTTTCCCGATGTCTTTGTGTCTTAGAAGGTGCTCCTAAGGCCCAGAAAATCCACTGCCACCTGTTGATGCAGCACAAGTTGAGAGCTGTGGAACTAGTGGAAAAAAACTTGCCAAAAGAGTCTTTAGCAGCTGGGAGTGGGAGTGGCTGTTGGAGACCCACTTCCTGCCATGATGGGGAAGGCACATGTGTCCTCTGGGCCAGGTAAGGCAGCAGCCATCAGGCATCTTGAAAGGGACTGTGCACAAAACTGCCTGCAGGGTGAGGAAACCTAACGGAGACAGTCTGTGTGAGGTAGAAGGATGGCTGAGGTGTGGTCATAAATATTCAGCCAGAGAGATATTGGAATCAGAGCTCATCAAGTTAGAGGGCCCTGCTGTGGTGGAGCTGGAGTTGTGAATTCTTAATAACCCCAGAGGCACCTCACAAAGGAAAGAGACAGTCTTTGAACATCTACCACATCCACTCCAATGTCAGCTTTAAATTGTTCTGGTTAACAGTGCTGCCTCTCCCTATACCACCCTGTGAACACTTTTAAAAGGCACATCCTCCTGGTAGAGGCAGCCAAGAACTTGGTGGCAAAGTGACACTATTGTGATAATTTACAAACATGCCCCTTCTCCCAGATGATTGAAGCTCCTCTCCTGAGTGTATAGCTTCCCTAGCACAGCGAGCTAGATATCTTACTACATTGACTGGGTACACTTGCATGGCATGTATCTTACACAACTGTAGGTGGTAGCCCTACAAGGGAAGTGAGACATCCTTTGTTTCTTTCCTCTCTCACCTCACCCTGACCATTCTGGGAGGACTCAAATAGTCATAATAAGTGGGGAAAGAGAAATAAAAGAGTATAGTGGGAAAATACTTAGGAGACTGATGACAAGTCTCTTTACCTCTCTCTACGATTTCTAATTGTGCCAGGCCAGAGCTTGGGAGAGGAAGACGTATGTTTGTTTGTTTGTTTTATTATATATATATTTAAGGTATACAATATGAGGTTTTGCTACACTTAACTTGATATACACAAACATAGTGAAGTGAGTACAATGTCAAGCAAATTAACAAAACCATCTCATGTAACTACCTTTCTCTTTTTCTTTTATTTTTTTGGAGGTAGGAGTACTTAAAATCTACTTTCTTGGCAAATTAACAGTATATAAAACAATCATATTAACAGTAGTCCCCATGTTGTACATTAGATCTCTAGACTTATTAATTCTACATAAGTGTAACTGTATACCCTTTGACCTATAATGTATCATTTTCCCCTGCCATACCCACCCTGGTAGCCACCACTTTACTCTCTATTTCTATGTATCCAGTTTTAAGATTTCACACGTAAGTGAGATGATGCATCATGTATTTATCTTTATGTTTTTGGATTATTTCACTTAGTGTGATTAATCCATGTTTTCACAAGTAACAGGACTACCATATGACCCAGCAGTCCCATTTCTGGGTATATACCCAAAGGAAATGCAATCACAATCTTATAAATGTATCTCCATTCCCAGGTTCACTGGAGCATGATCTACAATAGCCAAGATAAAGAAACAATCAAAGTGTCCATCCACAGATGAGTGGATAAAAGCTTGCTATATATATTATATGTTATATATATTTATATATAACATATACTATATATGTAATACACATGGGAAAAGTTGCTTTTCAAAAAACATTGACTGAGATTGACTTTAGCTTTACATTAAGCTGAACGTTTTAGTACCTGGAAAACAAGATTGTGTTTTCCCAAGGAGGACCAGGGAAAGTAAGGAAATCTGCCTAAGACGTAAACCAGGAATACGGGAAAATTTAGTATCCAGAGTAAGTTAAAGAAATAATCATTGAAAAGAAAAGTTATTTTCTACTTATACCTATAGACCCATACATTCAATAAACCAGTTTAAAATATTGTAATATAATACTTGTTAAACATATTATAAAGAGCTCCATCAGAAACTACAGTGTGTTGGAGAGCAGGTGGGAAGAGAGGTACTTAATTGCTGAGTCTACAGGTCTCTTGTTTCTACTTCAGCCATAGTAGTCCCCTATTATCAGTTTTATTTATTGGACTTCTTTGCAAAATTTCACTTAAATGAAAATTTTCGCAGCCACAAATTATTGAATATCATAGTTTAAGATGCAATATTTAACACTGCAGATAATAACGGACATCTTTTATTGTAGTTGACTGTGTACACAGTCAACTGTCCCTATTGGACTGTATGATTCTTTTAACAGTAGCGACTTTATTTGTCTTTCTTTTTTTATTATTATTATTTTTGGGGGGTGACGGAGTCTCACTGTCACCCAGGCTGAAGTGCAGTGGCGCAATCTCAGCTCACTGCAAGCTCTGCCTCCGGTGTTCATGCCATTTTCCTGCCTCAGCCTCCCGAGTAGCTAGGACTACAGGCGCCCACCACCATGCCCAGCTAATTTTTGGTATTTTTAGTAGAGATGGGGTTTCACCGTGTTAGCCAGGATGGTCTCGATCTCCTGACCTCGTGATCCGCCCGTCTCGGCCTCTCAAAGTGCTGGGATTACAGGCATGAGCCACCACACTCGGCCTATTTGTCTTTCTATCTGCAAGAGTGCATAGAACACAGGGGGTCTCTATTTTGCTCACCAAATGAATCAATGATTCTACCCTTACATGCCACATTGGAGTTACAAACCCAACAACAATTTACTTTTTGTCTTCAGGCAATGATGAGATTCCACCTTGATAGTAAAATGGACCATATTTTAATCCTTATATTTAATTGCATAAAACACCACTTTAATCCATAGTGCTTTTAGATATAGCATTTGATCATATGAAGGCAAGCAGCCTAGGCAATGATAACTCATAATGACTCCATGTGCCTCCTAGTACTAAGTGTCACTTGTAGCAGGAAATTGGTGATTTTCAGTTGACATGAAGTGGAAAATTATTTCATGTCAATTGATGCTAGATGGTTCCATTTTTATTAAGCAAATGCAAAATGGCTTGGTGTGCAGGAAGCATTTAGTGCTAAGTGAGCTGACATCGATTTGGCTGTAGGGGCAGAGGTTCAAGAGGAATGTGGGAACTGGAAATGCCAGGGAAGACCAAAGTTGTCACATCGGATGAAGCCAGCATGCCTGTCTTTAACGTCTAATTCCTGTGGGATGCCTGGGTGGAAAGGAATCAAGAAGCTCAGTCCCCAAGCTGCTTATGGAATGTTGTCGAAAGCAGGTGTGGCATTTTGTTCTTGTAATTACTTTCCCTGCAAATTCTTGTACCACTGTGTAATCTGGTCTGGGGTTTGCCACTAACCCACTCCAGTTGACTGTGTGCCAATTGTTACTCCTCTCTGTGCCTATATTCTCATCTGTGCAATATAGGGGCATAAAGTTATCCTTTTAGTGTATTGCATTTTTATGTAAACTGTGCTTTGTTCTCAACTGATATCTTTTTAAATACTCACTGAAAATCCTGAGAAGTAGATCCTATACTTACCATTTTATAGATGAGAAAACTGTGGTTCAGAGAGACAAACTGATTTGAGTCAATGTCACAAGGCTAATAAGGGAAGGAACAAGTTTCTAAATCTATGAGATTCCAGATGCATCATTCTACTCTTGTGAAATACCTGCATTCACACTTAAGCTATATGTATTTTTGTTGTTTTGTAGTGGGAAAATATGAGGTTAGAAATCTTGCTCCTGGATTCAAATTTAAACTCAATTACCTATACTGTTCTCCCATCACGGACAAAGCATTCTAAATTTTTTGGCCTCTGCTTTCTTAATTGTGCTAGAGAGAATAATATCCCCTACATATATGTATGCTCTAATGCCCATAACTTGTGCATGTATTACCTTACATTGATAAAAAGACTTGACCTATGTGATTAAGGTCGAAGACTTTGAGCTGGAGTGATTATCCTGGCTTATCTGGATAGGCCCAGTCTAATCACATGAATTTCTAAAAGTAAACAAGGAAGGCAGAAGAGTGGGCCAGAGAAACAGAAGGACAGAAGGAGAGTCAGGAGAGATGGCAGTGTGAAAAGGCTTGACACTTTGTTGCTGATTCTGAGATATAGGGGCCTCTACGGGCTGAGTGGTTTCTGGTTGATAACAGGTAAATGGAGACCATAGTGCTGCAACCACATGGAACTGAATTGAATTCTTCCCTACAATCCCCAAAAAGTAACACAGCCTTCCAGTACCTTGATTTTAACCTTGTGAGACTCATGCCAAACTGCTGACCTATAGGCTGTAAAATAATAAATATGAGCTATTTTAAGGCTCTAAATTTAAGGCAGCTTGTTATGACAGCAATAGAAAACTAATGCATCAACTCTAAAGTGAAAATAGCAAACTAGACAGTGTCAGGAAAGACAGACCAGAACCCTGCTTATAGAGGAGGAGAATTGCAAGAACATCCTGAGATACTAAAACTTAAGGTGACATGGGTTTGAGAGTTCTTGAAGCTTACTCTATAAGTACACTTGCTGCTTGGCAAAGTCTTAAAAAGGACATCATACATTATTTTGGAGCTGATATAAAAGAAAAAAGTTCAGAAATAAACTCGAGATCTCTGGCTAAACACAAATTAATTGTGACAAGGAATCTCTAAATTACTTATAATCTATCCTAGTCCCTCGGGTTGTGACACTGAAGTCTGAACTGAATTATGCTGGATGAGGTTGCCAGACTTGGAAAAATCCAAATACTAATGAATTCAATCTTATTCATGGGGAAAAAAGAAAATTATCTCTAGTTTGAGGAAAAAATAAATAACCTATAGGCTCTATTATTATCCTTAAATAAACTACCCTTAGCTGTAATTGTTTTGTTGGCTTTGAACCCAAATGTCTAAGGTACTGAGCAGGCTAGTGGATCTCTCTAGAGAGAAGATGGTGTTGCTGTTACAGAGGGTGATGTGCAGTGGTCTAAGCTCAGACATTGAGAGCCCACCGGACCCTGGCTTGACCTTGTTAGTGCTCTTTCTTTTCCCACCGGGTTCCCTTTGTTTTTACATTTTTCTCCACATTCTCTACCGGTAAACCCTACTCATCCTTCAGGAGCCAATTCAAATGGTACCCCTCTTTGAAGCTTATCAAGTATCATATAAATCCTCCTCACTCTCCAATTCTGTCTCTAGCCCAAATCTCCTCTCTGGGAGCCAAATTTATAGACTCAACATTCTGTTTGCCATCTGCTCTTGGAAGTTGCAAAATGTATGTGTCTAAAACGGAAATGCTGACTCTTATTCCACCCCAAATATATCCTGCTCCCAATCTCTGCCATTTCAGCAAATGGGAAACAAAAGCAACTCAATTGCTAAGGTCAAAATCCTTGAGACACTCTTCATTCTTTCTTTTTATTCACTACCTGTAATCAGTCTATTAGTAAGTCATAATAATTCCCCCATTCAGTATCTACCCCAAATCATCTGAATTTCTAATGTCACCACCATAGCCTGACTCATCATCATTTTTCATGTGGAGGACTTGGTTAGTCTCTTAGTTCTACCACCCCCACCATCTAAAGTCCACTGTAATCTATTGTTTACACAAAAGACAGAGATCTCTTAAAGGTATAATTTATGTCCTGTTACTCTTCTGCATAAATCTCTATAGATAAATAAACCCCACCAAGCAAAATTAAGTGATTCCTTTGTTTCTTCTATAAAACTCCTTTTATTGATCATCCAGCCTTAGTGTAAAAATCTGTCTCTTTGCAATTCCATTGCAATTTCTACCATTCATTTGAGTTAGACTTTGGAGACTGTACAGAGCCAGCTTAATCTTTCTTCCAAATGACAGATTTTCACATCCCAGTTGTATATCCTTTCACTTCCACACCTTGACTTTCAAAGTTAATATATCTAGCTTAGTGAAAACCAGACTTGAGGGAGAGGGCTTATTGTATAGATAAGGAATCTAACAAACTTGAGTAGAATGGTGTACCCAGGGTCAAGCAAAGAGGTAGTACCACACCAGAACTGGAAACCAGACCTTCTGACTCCCAGTCCAGTGCTCTCTCTACCCATCTCACCAATTCCTGGCCATAAAGGCATCAGGCAATGGAGTCTTCATCTTAGTAAATGACTTCACCCCTTAGTTCTAAGAGGGCCACATGTCATTTCCTTCACCAAACACCCAATTCTGTGCCATTTTCCATTCCAATTAGACACTGTCTGGAAAAACATGAAAGAGTGGAATGTTTTTTCATAAGACCAAAACTCCAAGTTGGTCAAGGAGAATGTGTCCAAAGTACTTACGTTGTCTGGAAAACACACGTAGGTGCTCAAATGTGTGTATGTTTTCATGGGAAAAAAAGGAAGGCTTTGGAGTTTGGTTTTGGTACAATGGAGATTTTTTCCAAAAGTATATGGAAGGTGATGATCTATGAAATATCAAAATTAGCTCCAAAAAGAAACCTGCCTCATAAGGTCATTGATAATAAGAGATACTAATTTCCTGTGATTCTTAATGATCGCATGATGAAGTTTCCAAACAAGAAAACCTGTTATTCAGATTCTGACAGGACACTCATCAATAACTGATGTATGTCAACCCCGCATGAGCCTATTTTTGTGTCATTCCAGAGATGAAGACTCCTACATCATGGATTGGGTGTAGAAATGGTAAATAAGGAGAGGGCTTAAGAAACACAAAGTAGCAGTAAAAATCATGCTCCTGTGGTATATGTGTTCATACCTCAGCCACTAGAAGAATAAAGATTTAGACTGGAAACCCAACGAGAAGCCCCAAGTTTTGCTCCGGCTTTCCACAAGCAAGTGACTCAAACTCTGTGCTTCAGATTCCTCATTTCTAAAATGAGTAGCTCAAACCATACCAGAACTCCCCAGAGCATATCCCATGGAACATCATTTCTCAAGATGCTGAATTAAGGAATCTGTGTTAAAATGAATTCAGTTGATGTTGTAACACACATCATGCTTTATGATTCATAGTGCATATTAGCTATCAAAATATTGGCCCTTTAGCAATGAAATTCATGTTTTCATGGAATCACTTAAAAGCATTCTGTAGAAACAAGGACCTAAACAATTGCTTTGGGGAAACCGGATGGAATACTTTCAGACACTAACTTTGGGATTTAATCTGTGGTCCTGTAGAGAGCACACCGTGCTAAGAGACTTGTAGTTCCAGATAATTATCTCTCATTTGGCATTGGCCCTTATTCAGAATTTTTTCTCTTACCCTACTTTCCACGCTTAGCTAACTGTCACATACATTCACTTCCTATATTTGTGTTAATCAGAACACTTCTAGTCTCTAGTTATAGAAGCCTAACTAAAAATACCAAAATAAAATAATGGGTTGGGAATGAGTATTTCATCCTATGATATCTGAAAAATTCAAGAATAATGTAGTATAATTGATTGTCACCAAAGACGGCCTCCAGGAACTCCTCTATCCTCTGAAACTGAGGAGAGTAAAGATCACCTGGTGACCATCAAGCAGACCATCCAGAGGCAAATTCCTTATCTGAGGAATTTAGAAATAATTAGTCTTCCCTATTATTTAAAGCAGGCATCTGGTTCCAGATGTATTCCCAAAAAATGTGTGATTAACTGGGATTTCTATACATCTCTGGAATGCACGCATGTTGAAACTCATTGTGCAACCCTTGCCGACATGAAGGCAGCAAAATGTCTAGAAATGTAATCATTTACATGACCTATGTGGCTAATATGGTCTAAATTATCCCAATCTCCCACTTTAAGGTCCATAAATACCCCTCAGGAAAAAAATCCACCAGCGCACACTCAGTCCTCTCTTCCTGAGGCATCCCACTGCACTCTTCTGCAGTGTTCTTTCTTTCTAAGAAAACTTTCCTTTCTCAAACCTATACTATTGTTGTCATATAATTCTTACCAACCCGCAAGATGAACACTTTCCAGTGCTGGGGCTCTGACACCTCGCCTGGCAGAAACTTCAGAACACTTTGTATCAGAAAGTGGAATCTAATTCCCCTATCCTCGAATCTGGCTAAAACTTGCAAGCTTCTTTGGCCAACAAAATGTAGCAGACGTGATGTTGAAGGAGTCTGGGCCTGTCCCTTAAGACGTTTAATTGCTTCCTCTCCTGCTCTTTTGCTCATTTGCTATGTAAATGAGCCTGAGCCAACTACTGGGCTGCTGAATGATAAGAGAAAAATGGGTATGAGGAGAGAGAGAGGAGAGAGAAGAAGAGAGAGAAGGAAAGAGAGGTCAGAAGATGAGAACTGAGGTTCTGTAATAAACAGCCAGCCCTGGGGCCCCAGATGCTTAAGTGTTTCCCCTGGAATGTTATAGCCTCGGCAAAGCTCCCGACTGAATGAAGCTCCCTAATTTATTGACTCCAGTCAACACCATATGCAGCAGAGGAACCACAACATGATCCCAAAATTATAAGAAAATGATTTTTTAAAAAGTTGTTGTTTTAAGTCCTTAAGTGTTGAGAGAAATGGTAGATAGGGCTAAACTACTGAAAAATAAAAAAGAAAAAGAAAAAAAGAAATTAGTGTGAACGTGACAAAAATATAAAATACATGGCACTGGCTTTGGGACCAGGCTGCAAGCAGAGGCCAGAGGGTGATGAAACTCTTAGTGGAGGATGGTGGGGAAGTGTGGAAATTGCTTTGGAGGCTGCAGGAAGAGTGATGGGTGTTATGAGTGGAAACATTATTACCCAGAGTAACATTGAAATTTTAAGAAAAAATTGACCCAATGAACTTGTGAATCTTGCTGAGATTTTCAGGACGAATATTGACAGTATTAATTGGGTCTTTTGTCTGCCTATTATGAGAATGGAGATTCAGTTAAGAAAGAGATGTTCATTTCCCAATCAGAATTTAAAGAAAATACTTCCAGCCTAGGATTTACAGAACTGGAAAATAGAACTGTATCTAATTCTCAGTTACTCCCGCTGGCATATGACTAGAAAGTAAGACATGGCCTTGGGGCAAATGTAATAACCTGGATACTTCCAGTGAAATGTGAGGATGGGATCAAGATCAAATCTAAGGTGTGCTTTTATCACCCATTATTAAGACATCAGACATTTTTAAGTTGTTACATTTAAATCTTTCTCAGATAGTCCATAGAGCTAAAAATCTTTAAGGGTATTGTTCCATAGCAACTTGATTCTGAGTCCGAAGTGAAGAGAGTTAGAATTTGAAGAGATAATACAGGTGTGAGAGTATCTCAAGTCAATTATAACTTGGTATGTAGAGACCCCACAAAGATTTTTTATTGTTATTTTAGTGTGGTTATTCTGATATCTTTTTAAAAACTAGTTCTACTGATGTATTTTATGCCAAAAAATACACCAATTACAAGTATACAGCTTTTTGAGTTTTGGCAAGTATCTGCAATCATGTAACCACCACCAAAATCAAGAAATATTGGTTAGAAGTGGTGGTTCACACCTGGAATCCCAGCACTTTGGGAGGCCGAGGTGGGGAGATCACCTGAGGTCAGGAGTTCAAGACCAGCCTGGCCAACATGGCAAAACCCATCTCTACTAAAAATACAAAAATTAGCCTGGTGTGGTGGCACACGCCTGTAATCCCAGCTACTCAGGAGGCTGAGGTACCAAAGTCACCTGCACCTGGGGACACAGAGGCACAAGAATCGCTTGAACCAGGAGGCAGAGGTTGCAGTGAGCAGAGACCTCAACATTGTACTCCAACCTGGGCTACAGAGCAACAAAAACAACAAAAAGATATAGAACACTTTATTGCTCTCTTGCAAACTCCTCTGCCAGGCAAAGATTCATAACAACTATCAATTTGCTATCTGTTACTATAGTTTTAACTTTCCTAGAATTGTTAGCAATATAATTATATAGTATGGAGGAATTTTTGCCTGCCTACTTGCCCTTAGAATAACCTTTTTGAAATTTGTCAGTGTAAACGTATCAATAGTTCATTTCTTTTAATGGCTGATTAGTATTTGTTTGGTATAGTATAACATTATTTATTTATTCATTTATCAGTTGATAGATATTTTGGTTGTTTCCTACATTTAACTATTAAGGAAAACAACTACTTTGAACATTCTAGTACAGGTTTTATTGTGAACATAAGTTTCTACCTTTCTTGCATAAATACTTGGGAATTGGATTGCTAGATTATATAGTGAACATTTATTTAATTTTATAAGAAAACATCAAGCTACTTTCCAAAGTAGCTTACAATTTTGCATTGCCACAGCAATGATTGAAAGTTCCAATTGTTCTACAGTCTCATCAACACTTGGGATGGTCAAACCAATGATATCCATTTGGGTACATATGCAGTGGTATCTTCTGGTTTTGATATGCATTTGTCTAATGGCTAAGGATATTGCACATCTTTTCACGTGCTTTGGCCGTAACATTTTTTTTTTTTTAATTGGAGTTTTGTTTTCTTGTTATTAAGCCTTAAGTATGTATATACATATGTATGTGTGTATATATATATATGTATACATGCATACATATATAATATAAACCCTTAATCAGATGTGACTTACCTTCATTATTTCTTAACAATGTCCTTCAAGGAACAAAACTTTTAACTTTGGTAAAATACATCTTATACATTTTGAAGTTTTTGGTTCATGATTATGCACCCTTTCTAAGAAATATTTGTCTAAACCAGTAAAAGAAGATTTTCTCACTATAGTCAGCAAAATGGCATGGTACTGGCATAAAAATAGGCACATAGACCAATGGAATAGAATAGAGAACCCTGAAGTAAAGCCAAATTATTACAACCAACTGAACTTTGACAAAACAAATAAAAACATACAGTGGGGAAAGGACTTCCCATTCAACAAATGGTGCTGGGATCACTGGCAAGCCACATGTAGAACAATGAAACTGGATTATCTCCCACTTTATGCAAAAATCAACTCAAGACACATCAAAAACTTAAATCTAAGACCTGAACCACAAAACTTCTAGAAGATAACATCAGAAAACCCTTCTAGACCTTGGCTTAGGAAAAGACTTTGTGACCAGGAACCCAAAAGCAAATGCAACGAAAAACAAAGATGGAACTTAATTAAACTAAAAAGCTTCTGTACAGAAAAGAAAGAAAAAAATCAGTAAACAGACAACCCACAGAATGGGAGAAAATCTTTGCAAAATGTGCATCTGACAAAGGGCTAATATTCAGAATCTATGAGAAACTCAAACAAATCAGCAAGAACAATACAAACAATGCCAACAAAAAGTGGGCTAAGGTTATGAATAGACAATTCACTAAAGAAGATGTACAAATGGCCAACAAACATATGAAAAAAAAAAAAAAGCTCAGCATCACTAATAATCAGGCAAATGCAAATCAAAACAACAAGGCAATACCACCTTACTCCTGCAAGAACATTTTCTTAAATTATTATTATTCTTTAAGTTCTAGGGTACACGTGCACAAAGTGTAGGTTTGTTACATATGTATACATGTGCCGTGTTGGTTTGCTGCCCAAATTAACACATCATTTACATTAGGTATTTCTCCTAATGCTATCCCTCCCCCATCCCCCCACCCCACAGTAGGCCCCGATGAGTGATTTTCTCCACCCTGTGTCCAAGTGTCCTCATTGTTCAATTCCCAGCTATGAGTGAGAACATGCAGTGTTTGGTTTTCTGTCCTTGCGATAGTTTGCTCAGAATGATGGTTTCCAGCTTCATCCATGCTGCTACAAAGGACATGAACTCATCCTTTTTTGTGACTACGTAGTACTCTATGGTGTATATGTGCCACATTTTCTTAATCCAGCCTATCATTGATGAACATTTGAGTTGGTTCCAAGTCTTTGCTATTGTGAATAGTGCCACAATAAACATACGTGTGCATGTGTCTTTATAGCAGCATGATTTATAATCCTTTGGGTATATACCCAGCAATGGGATTGCTGGGTCAAATGGCATTTCTAGTTCTAGATCCTTGAGGAATTGCCACACTGTCTTCCACAGTGGTTGAACTAGTTTACACTCGCACCAACAGCATAAAAGCATTCCTATTTCTCCACATCCTCTGCAGCACCTGTTTTTTCCTGACTTTTTAACAATTGCTATTCTAACTGGTGTGAGATGGTATCTCATTGTGGTTTTGACTTGAATTTCTCTGATGACCAGTGATGATGAGCATTTTTTCATGTGTCTGTTGGCTGCATAAATGTCTTCTTTTGAAAAGTGTCTGTTCATATCCTTTGCCTACTATTTGATGGAGTTGTTTGATTTTTTTCTTGTAAATTTGTTTAAGTTCTTTGTAGATTCTGGCTATTAGTCCTTTGTCAGCTGCGTAGATTGCAAAAATTTTCTTCCATTCTTAGGTTGCCTGTTCACTCTGATGGTAGTTTCTTTTGCTGTGCAGAAGCTCTTTAGTTTAATTAGATCCCATTTGCCTATTTTGGCTTTTGTTGCCATTGCTTTTGGTGTTTTGTCATAAAGTCCTTGCTCATGCCTATCCTGAATGATATTGCCTAGATTTTCTTCTAGGGTTTTATGATTTTAGGTCTAACATTTAAGTCTTTCATCCACCTTGAATTAATTTTTGTATGAAGTGTAAGGAAGCGATCCAGTTTCAGCTTTCTACATATGGCTAACCAATTTTCCCGGCACCATTTATTAAATAGAGAATCCTTTCCCCATTTCTTGTTTTTGTCAGGTTTGTCAAAGATCAGATGGTTGTAGATTGAGGGCTCTGTTCTGTTCCATTGGTCTATATCTCTGCTTTGGTACCAGTACCATGCTGTTTTGGTTACTGTAGGCTTGCAGTATAGTTTGAAGTCAGGTAGCGTGATACCTCCAGCTTTGTTCTTTTTACTTAGGATTATCATGGCAATGTGGGCTCTTTTTTGGTTCCATATGAACTTTAGAGTAGTTTTTTCAAATTCTGTGAAGAAAGTCATAGGTAGCTTGATGGGGATGGCATGGAATCTATAAATTACCTTGCGCAGTATGGTCATTTTCACAATATTGATTCTTCCTATCCATGAGCATGGAATGTTCTTCCATTTGTTTGTGTCCTCTTTTATTTGATTGAGCAGTAGTTTGTAGCTCTCCTTGAAGAGGTCCTTCACATCCCTTGTAAGTTGGATTCCTAGGTATTTTTATTCCCTTTGTAGCAATTGTGAATGGGAGCTCACTCATGAAGAAATAACTGAGATCAGAGCAGAACTGAAGGGGACGAGACACAAAAAACCCTTGAAAAAAATCAATGAATCCGGGAGCTGGTTTTTTGAAAAGATCAACAAAATTGATATACCACTAGCAAGACTAATAAAGAAGAAAAGAGAGAAGAATCAAATAGATGCAATAAAAAATGATAAAGGGGATATCACCACCGATCCCACAGAAATACAAACTACCATCAGAGAATACTATAAACACCTCTATGCAAATAAACTAGAACATCTAGAAGAAATAGATAAATTCCTGGATGCATGCACCTGAAATTGAGGCAATAATTAATATCCTTCCAATCAAAAACAGTCCAGGACCAGACGGATTCACAGCCGATTTCTACCAGAGATACAAAGAGTAGCTGGTACCATTCCTTCTGAAACTATTCCAATCGATAGAAAAAGAGGGAATCCTCCCTAACTCATTTTATGAGGTCAGTGTCATCTTGATACCAAAGCCTGGCAGAGAAACAACCAAAAAAGAGAATTTTAGACCAATATATAAAATACTGGCAAACCAAATCCAGCAGCACATCAAAAAGCTTATCCACCATGATCAAGTGGGCTTCATCCCTAGGATGCAAGGCTGGTTCAACATATGCAAATCAATAAACGTAATCCGTCACATAAACAGANAATCAATGTGCACAAATCACAAGCATTCTTATACACCAATAACAGGCATGCAGAGTGCAAGAACTTTTTAATAAAAAAATAAAAATAATAGATGTTGGTATGGATGTGGTGAAAAGGGAACACTTTTACACTGGTGGTGGGAATGTAAACTAGTACAACCGCTATGGAAAACAGTGTGGAGATTCCTTAAAGAACTAAAAGTAGATCTACCACTTGATCCAGCAATCCCACTCTTGGGTATCTACCCAGAGGAAAAGATGTCATTATTTGAAAAAGACACTTGCACATGCATATTTATAGCCCTAGAATTTGCAATTACAAAAATATGGACTCAGTCCAAATGCCCATCAATCAATGAGTAGATAAAGAAAATGTGATATATATACACTAATGAAATAATGACATATTCAGTAACCTGGATGGAACTAGAGACCATTATTCTAAGTATAGAAACTAAGGAATAAAAAACCGAACATCATATGCTCTCACTTATAAGTGGGAGCTAAGCTATGAGGATACAAAGGCGTAAATATGATACAATAAGCTGTGAGGACTCAGGAGAAAGGGTGGGAGTGGGTGAGGGATAAAAGTCTACACATTGAGTAGAGTGTACACTGCTCAGGTGAGGGGTGCACCAACATCTCAGAAATTGCCACTAAAGAACTTATCCATGTAACCAAACACCACTTGTTGCCCAAAATCTTATTGATATAAAAAATTAAAATTAGAAAAAGTAAATGGTAGTCCCTCTGATCCATGCATAGACAATTGAGAGTTTAAACAGAGCACATCATCTAATGACATAACTCTATTTTTAATAAAGTAAACTATTAAAAAAGAGGTTTTTTCTCTTATGATTTTCATGAGTTTTATAGCTTTAGCTTTAAAGCTAAATGTTTAAAAGATTTAGCTATATAATGCACTTCCAGTTAATTTTTATACATAATGTGAGATAAGGGTTAATTTTTTCAGTAGATTTCCAGTTTCTCCACTATTTGTTGAAAAGACAAATATACAACCATTCAATTACTTTGACATCCTTCTTAAAAATAAACTGATCACATATAAACGTGTCTATTTCTAGAGTTTCAATTTTGTTGTAATAATCTATATGTTTTTCTTATCCTAAACCACACTTTCTAGTAAGTCTTGAAAACAAGTCGGGTAAGATATCCAGTTGTGGTGTTGTTTGTTTCAATAACATTTTTGACTATTCCATGTTACTTACATTTCCACATACATTTTATTATCAGCATGTCTATTTCTACAACAGCTCCTGCTAGGATTTTGTTTGGGATTGTTTTGAATCTATTTGATAAGAATTGTTGAAATGTTTTCTTAATGAATTGTGTTTTCTCCTCATGAACATGGCATATCTCTGTTTGCTTAGGTCTTCTTTAATTTCTTCCAGCAGTTTTGTAGATTTTAAGGTACAAATGTTTTTAAATGTATCCTTTAGGTATTTCATAATTTTGATGCAATTGTAAATGGTACTTAAAAATTTTAGTTTTAGTTATTTTATGTTAATATAAACAAATAAGATTATTTGAAAAAAGAGTTTTTGAAGGTGAAATTCAAATAACACAAAATTAACTACTTTAAAGTGAATAATTCAATTGCCTATAGTGGATGCATGAAGTCATGCAACTATCACTTCCATCAAGTTCAAAAATATTTCCATCATTCCAAAGTAAAATCCTTACTCATTAATCAGTTTTACCCCATTTCCTCCCTCCTCCATGCCCTGGCAACCACCAATATGCTTTCTGTCTCTATGGATTTATCTATTATGAATATTTTATATAAAGGAATTATAAAACATGCAGTCTTTTGTGCCTAGTTTTTTCCATTTAGCATAATATTTGCAGACCCACTCACATTGTTGCATGTATTAATACTTCATCTTTTTCTACAAATGAATAATATTATATTGTATGTATGTACCATAATTTTTAAATCTATTCATTTATTGGTGGACATATGAGCTATTTTCACCTTTTGGCTGTGATGAGTAGTGTTGCTGTACACATGTATTTATACGTACTTGTTTGAGTACCTCTTTCAATTTATTTGAGTATATACCTAGTGAGAGAATTACAAGATTATATAGTAATTGTATATTTAAATTTTTAAGAAAATGACAAATCATGGTGATTAAATTATTACACAGTTCCACAAGAAATGTATGAAGGGACCAATTTCTCCACATCCCTGTCAACATTTTTTTCTTTTCTTTTTCTTTTTTTGTTATGGTTATCCTAGTGGTACCAATAAAATGGTATCTTACTGTGATTTTGATTTGCATTTCCCTAATGACAAATTATATTGAACATCATTATCATTTTATTTATTTAATGACCATTTATATATCTTCTTTGAAGAAATGTTTACTCAAATTATATGCCCATTTTAAAAATGTGTTGTTAGTCTTTTTCTGGTTGAGTTGACTTATTTATATATACTGGATGGTAGACCCTTATCAGATATACTATTTGCAAGTATTTTCTCTCATTCTTTCAGGTGGTTATCAAGTTGTTTCAGCATTATTTGTTGAAGAATCCTCTTTTAAATTGCTTTGGTACCCTTGTTGAAAATCAAATGGCCATAGATATATGGATTGATTTCTGGACCCTCAGTTCTATCTCATTTGGCCTTTGTGTCCATCCTTATGCCTGCACCACACTGTTTTGATTACTTAAGGTTTGTAGTGAGATTTGAAATCAGGAAACATGAATCCTCCAACTTTTTTTCTTTTTCAAGATTGTTTTGGTTATTTGGGGACATGTGTAATTCCATATGAATTTGAGGATTGGCTTTTCCTTTTCTG
>NW_016806398.1:193137-196279 GCF_001698545.2 Rhinopithecus bieti
AAAAAAAAAAAAAAAAAAGAGGCCATTGAAATTTTAACGTAGATTGTATTGAGTCTGTAGCTTGCTTTGAGTAATATTGATATCTTGACAATATTAAATCTTCCAGTACATGAACATGGAATGAATTTTCTTTCATTTCTTGACAATATTAAATCTTCTAATACATGAGTATTGAATACATTTTCATTCGCTTTAATCTTCAACTTCTTTCACCATTGTTTTAACAGTTTTCATTTGTTCCTAGGTATTTTATTATTTTGGATGCTAACATAAATTGACTTGTTTTCTTAATTTCCTTCTTGAAATGTTTATTGCTTGTATATAGAATAACAACTGATATTTGTGTGTTGGTCTTAACCTTACATCATTGCTGAATTTATGTGTTAGTCCTAGTAGCTCTTTTGTTAATTCATTTAGATTTTCTAAATATAGAATCATGTCATCTGTTAATACAATAACTTTACTTCATATTTTAAGATTTGAATATGTTTTATTCTTTTTTCTTACAAAATTACAATAGCTAGAACTTCCAACACAATATTGACTAAGAGTGTTCAGAGTGTGAAACCTTTTCTTATGTCTTCAAGGAAAAGATTTCAGCCATTTACCATTGAGTAAGATGCATGCTGTGGGTTTTTCATAAATATCCTTTGTCCATGTTAAGGAAGTTCCCTTCTATTCCTAGTTTCTTAATACTTTTAACATGACCTGATGTTAAATGGTTGGATTTTTGTCAAATGTTTTTTTGAAATCAATTGAGATAATTGTGTGGGTTTTTTCCTCTTTATTCTATGAATATGGTGTATTACTTTGATTTTTTTTCAATGTTGAACCACTCTTGCATTTCTGCAGTAAATCCTACTCGGTCTTTTAGATATGTTATAGAGTTCAGTTTGCTAGCATTTTGTTGTGGCTATTTGTATCCATTTCAATGATGAATATTTGTATGTAATTTTATTTTCTGATGTGTTTATCTGGCTTTGGTATATGGTTAATGCTGGACTCATATAATAAGTTAGAAAGTGTTTCCTTGTACATTTTTGGAAGATTTTGAGAAAGATTAATGTTAATTCTTCTTGAAACATTTTACAGAATTCACCAATGAGGCTGTCTGATCCTGGACTTTTATTTTTTCGGTAACATTAATTTTGCTTATAAACTTTCTGTTTTACAAATTTGCTAAACTAACTTATTAATTCTAGTAATTTATATATTGTAAGATTATAAGGATATTTGAAATAGAGAATCATATCATCTGCAGATAAAGACAACTTAACTTCTTTTCAACATTATATGATACTTTTCTTGCCTTGTTGCACTGGCTAGGACCAATAATATAATGATAAATGAAAGTTTTGAAAATGAACATCTTTGCAATTTTTCCTGTTTTAGCGGGAAGCATCTCATATTTCACTGTTAATTTTTATGTTAGCTTTAGGATTTCATAGGTGACTGTATCAGTTTGATAAATTTTCCTTATTTTTTTCTTGTTTTCCTAAAAATTCCTTAAAAGTAAATATGGGACATCATCGAAAGTTTTTTTTTCTGCATCTATTGAGAGGACTTTTTTTTTATTTTATAGTCTAATAAATGATGGATTGCATTGTTTTCCAATTGTTAAATTAATTTTACGTTACTGAGTATATCCATTTGGTCATAATGTACTAAATGTTTTAGATGTTGCTGGATTTAATTTGTTTGAAAAATATTCTTGCACCTGTGTTCATGAAGAACGTTGGGCTATCGTTGACTTTTTATAATAGTTTTAACTGTTTTTGGAACCAAAATAAGACGAGTCTCAAATTGAATTAAGAATTAGTCCTTCTTGGTCAGGCACGGTGGCTCATGCCTGTAATCCCAGTACTTTGGGAGGCTGAGGCTGGTGGATGACGAGGTCAAGAGATCGAGACCATCCTGGCCAACATGGTGAAACCGCATCTTACTAAAAATACAAAAAGGCATGGTGGTGCACACCTGTAGTCCCAGCTACTCGGGAGGCTGAGGCAGGAGAATTACTTGAACCTGGAAGGCGGAGGTTGCAGTGAGCCGAGATCGTACCACTACACACCAGCCTGGTGACAGAGTGAGACTCAATCTAAAAAAAAAAAAAGAATTAGCCTTCCTTGGCTGGGCACGGTGGCTCATGTCTATAATCCTAGTACTTTAGACTGCTGAGGCAGTGGGGTTGTTTGAGCTCAGGAGTTTATAACTAGACTGGGCAACATAGTGAGACTTCTCTACTAAAAATTTTAAAAATTAGCTGTAGGTGGCGGCCCATGAATGTAGTCCCAGCTACTTGGTAGGCTGAGATGGGAGGATCACTTGAGCCTTAGAGGTCAAGGATGCAGTGAGCCATGATTGTGCCACAGCACTCCAGCCTGGGCAACAGAGCAAGACCCTGTTTCCAAAAAGTGATAATAAAATAAAAATATATAATTCATCTTTCTTGTTTTCTGGAAGAGTTTGTTTAGACTTGATATTATTTCTTCTTTGAACATATGATGGAATTCACCAGTGAAGCCATTTGCGTCTATAATTTTCTTTGTAGAAAGAATTTTAACTACAAATCAATTTTTTTAGTGGACATATAATTGTCCCTTGTATCTATTTCTTCTTGAGTGCGTTTTGTCTCTCAGAACATTTGTCCATTTAAGTTTTAAAATGTATTGATAGGGGGGCGGAGCAAGATGGCCGAATAGGAACAGCTCCAGTCTCCAGTTCCCAGCGCGAGCGACACAGAAGACAGGTGATTTCTGTATTTTCAACTGAGGTACTGGGTTTATCTCACTAGGGAGTGCCAGACAATCGGTGCTGGTCAGCTGCTACAGCCCGACCAGCGAGAGCTGAAGCAGGGGGAGGCATTGCCTCACCTGGGAAGTGCAAGGGGAAGGGAATCCCTTTTCCTAGCCAGGGAAACTGAGAAACACAACACCTGGAAAATTGGGTAACTCCCATCCCAATACTGTGCTTTAAGCAAACAGGCACACCAGGAGATTATATCCCACACCTGGCCGGGTGGGTCCCATGCCCACGGAGCCTTCCTCATTGCTAGCACAGCAGTCTGCGATCTAACCGCAAGGCAGCAGTGAGGCTGGGGGAGGGGTGCCTGCCATTACTGAGGCTTAAGTAGGTAAACAAAGCC
>NW_016806398.1:201167-204215 GCF_001698545.2 Rhinopithecus bieti
AAAAAAAAATAAATAAAATAAATAAAATGTATTGATATAAACTTGTTCATAATATAATCTCACCTTCTTTTTGATGTTTATAATATGTGTAGCAACATTCTCTCTTTCTATTTTGTTGTCAGTCTGGGTAGAGATTGATCAATTTTATTGATATTTTTAAAGAACAAGGTTTGGGGTTTATTAATTTTCTCTACTGCGTTTCTTTTTATGTCGGTGAATTTTAACCCTTTTTTTCTATCTTCTGCTAACTTTGTTTTAAATTTTATTTTTTTCTGGCTTCTATAGGCAAAAACATATTATTATTAATTTGGATTGTTTTCATTCTCTAGTATGAGTTTAGTCCTTTTGATTTATCCATAAGGTCTATTTTAACTGTACACCACAAGTTTTTGATATTTTCCATTTTGATTAATTTATTCTTTGACACTAGAAGTATTTAAAACTGTGTCAATCCTAAACTTCATATGGAATCACATAAGACTGTATATAGTGAAAGCAATCTTGAGAAAAACAGATTTGGAGGCTTCATAGTACCTAATTTCAAATTATATTACTACAAATCCTAGTAATCAAAACATTATGGCACTGACATAAAAACATACTCATAGATCAGTGAAGCAGAATAAAGAGCTCAGAAATAAACCCACACTTATACAATCAGCTAATCTTTGGCAAAGTCTGCAAGAATACACAATGTAAAAAGTCTCTTCAGTAAATGATGTTGGGAGAACTGGATATATACTTGTAAAAGAATGAAATTTTATACTTATACCTTAAAAATTATCTCAGAGTGAAGTAAAGTCTTAAATATAAGATCTAAAACTGTAAACATCCTGTGAGAAAATATAGGGAAGAACTCTTTGACATTGGTCTTGACAATCATTTCTTGAATGTAACACCAAAAGCACAGGGAACAAAAAGTAAAAATAAACAAGTAAAATTATATTTAACTAAAAATCTCTACATAGTAAAAGAAACAATACACTGTGCTCGCTTTGGCAGCACACATACTAAAATTGGAATGATAAGAGAAGATTAGCATGGCCCCTGCGCAAGGATGACACACAAATTCGTGAAGCGTTCCATATTTTTAGGACTTTAACACCATATATTTCCCTCCCAGTTTTTCTCCCCTTTTGGTTTAATAAAGCATTTTCATAATTAGTGCTGTACATTTGATTGCAAACAATTTGGTGATACTTCTAAACTATAACTATAAATCTCTAGAATTCTATGAATTTCAACATTATTTGAAGTAGTTCTTCAGTTATATTTACATGTGTTGTAAATATGCTTTTAGCTAGGAAGTCTTCCAAAATGCAAGCTACTCCCAGTTAGATATCAGTGAGTTTGAATTATTGAAGAAATGTTGACAATGTTAAGTGTTTGATTTTATATAACAAGCTTATTAAATATATTTTTGTGTCAACTAAAAAAGAAAGAAACAATACACAATGAAAAGGCAAGCTACAGGATGGCAGAAAATGTTTGCAAATCATATATTCAATAAAGGTTAATATACCAAAAAATAAGGAACTCATATAATTCAATAGCAAAAACAAAACAAAACAAATAACCTGATTATAAGATGGGCAAAGGACCTGAATAGACACTGTTCCAAAGAAAGAATACAGTCAACAGATACATGAAAAAATGTTCAACATCACTAATAATCAGGGAAATGTTAATTAAAAAGCAAAAGATATCACCTCACAATTATTAGGATGGATATTATAAAATATCAAAAGTAGCAGTGTTGGTAAACATGTGGAGAAAAGAGAATGTTTGTGTACTCTTGGAAGAATTATAAATTGGTAAAGCCATTATGGAAAATAATTATGAAATTTCTCCAAAAAACTAAAGATAGAATTACCATATGACCCAAAAAAATCACACTTCTGATATATATTAAAATGACAAGAAATCAATATTTTTAAGAGATAGCTACCCTCACATATTCATTACAGCATTTTTCACAATAGCCAAGACATGGAGACAACCTAAGTTTCCATCGATGGATAAATGATAAAGAAAATGCTTACCTACACATACGTGTAATTCATCCTTAAGAAGGAACAAAATCTTGTCATTTGCAACAATCCTGTTAAACCTAGTGGACATTCTGCTAAGTGAAATAAGCCAGACCCGGAAAGACAAATACTGCATGATCTAACTTATATTTGGTATCTAAAAATATTTGAACTCAGAGTAATAGAATAGAATGATGGTTGTCATGGATTGAAGAGGTGGAGAAAATGAGGAGATGTTAGTCAAATGGTATAAACTTTCAGTTGTAAATTGAATAATTTCTAGAGATCTTAATGAACAGCATGGTGACTACGTTAATAATAATGTATTGCATACTTGAAGTTTAAGAGAGTAGATCTTAAATATTCGCACCAAAAAACAAGTAAATGAGCAATCAAAATAAGCAAAATAATGTTGCTTACTATTCAAATATTTGGAAATTTTCCAGACATCTTTGGATTATTGATTTGTAGCTCATTTTGAGAGTGTATTTAGCATGATTTCAGTCATTTTAAATTTACTGCAGTTTGTTTAATGTACCAGAATATGGCCTATAATAGTGAATGCTGTTTGAAAAGAAGGTGTGTTCTATTCTTTGGGAATGAAGTATTCTATAAATTTTTATCAGGTCAGGTTGGTTTATGATTTTGTTCAGGTTTTCTCTATCCTTATTGATTTTTGTATTTGTTAGCTTGTTTTATCGATTCCTGAGAAGGTAGTGTTGAAATCTCCAACTAGATTTGTACATTTTTTTTTTCCTTTTCTATTACTAATGTTTTTTGCTTTATGTATTTTGAAGTTTCAATACTTGATGTATTCACATTCAAGATTATTACGCCATGTTGATTAACCTCTTATCATTATGGAATGTCTCTCTTTGTCTTTAGTAATATCCTTATTCTGTTTATTCAATTTTTATAGTAATATCCTTATTCTGAATCTGTTTTGTTTAATATTAAGATAGCTACTCTAGCATTCTTTTATTATTATTATTATTATTATTATTATTATTATTATTAT
>NW_016806398.1:204399-235285 GCF_001698545.2 Rhinopithecus bieti
CCCAATGCAATCCCTCCCCCCTCCCCCCTCTCCATGCTAGGCCCCGGTGTGTGATGTTCCCCTTCCCGAGTCCAAGTGATCTCATTGTTCAGTTCCCACCTATGAGTGAGAACATGCGGTGTTTGGTTTTCTGTTCTTGTGATAGTTTGCTAAGAATGATGGTTTCCAGCTGCATCCATGTCCCTACAAAGGACGCAAACTCATCCTTTTTTATGGCTGCATAGTATTCCATGGTGTATATGTGCTTTTGGTAAGATTTTCCTTGTCATATCTTTTTTTTTCATTTTACTTCTAAACTCTCCATCTTTATGTGAAAATGAATTTCTTATAGACAATATATAAGTATGGTTTACATTTTATCCAATCTGAAAATCTATGCCTTTGATTTGGTACATTTAGACCATTTAAACTTATGCAATTAAAGATTTGGTAAATCTACTATTCTGCAAATTGTTTTCTGTTTGTCTCACGTGTTCTTCTCTCCCCATTTCTTTTAGGTTAATTTACTATTTTTATTATTTTCTGATATGTATACTTGTGTTTTACTGGTTATAATGCGTTTTACATTTTAGTGGTTATTCAACCATTAACTAATATTATACCACTTTATATATAGTATAAGTACTTTATAACGTAGCATTTTTATATTCTTCTTTCATCCTGTGTGCTATCATGTTCGGAGTTTTATTTCTACATGTGTTATAAATAGCAAAATAGGTGATTTTATTTTGTTCTGTTGGTGGCATTTAGTAAATGAAGTCATTTATTATTATTGTCACCACCATTACCATTATCATGTTGACATTTTCTATCTGTTTAACTCTTTAGAAAAATACCTAGTATTTTTGGATTTTAAAGTTTTTTAATCTGTAAAACAGTGAGAAGAAGATTTTCTCATAAAATTGTAAGAAATTTTTCTTCATAAAATATAGCACATTGCAGGCACTTTATAAGGGCTAAATGAACTGAAATAAGTATGAAACACATGTATAGCTCTGTGCTAGGCACTAAGGGAAATAGAAGTAAGTATAGGAATATTAATCTGCATTTACAGAGTTAAGTATGAATTTCAATTATAGAAAAAATAGAGTATATATTAAATATCGATTGGTAATATTTCATTCAAATTGGAATTTCTTATAAATCTTATACAAGTGATATAGACATGCAAGATTAAACTCAGATTAAGAATTGCGTGTAATAATAATTATTGAAGTTAAAAAAGATGTCAAAGAGAGAGAAGTGACTGTGTGCTCTGATATAAAAGCGTTTCTAGAAATTGGAAACACTAATTTCGATAGAAGTGAGGACTGTAGTTGAAACAAAATCATAGAAGCAAGATTGTTCAAAATGTATTTGCCTATCCATATCTTCTATTTCACTGATAGGCCAAGTAAATACAAGGTGCCATTAAATCTTGGCTGAATTAAGTTAATTGTTTTTTCCATCTTTTGCAAGCTCAGAGTGAGGCATCAAATCCATTCTCTCCTTATATTCTGTCCTTAAGTATAGTAGTAAACATCTATTAGATTCCCAGTAGTGAAGGAGGCAAATAAAGAGAAGATACATGACTTGAAGTTAAGGAATTTGCATGCTCTGTGGGGAGATAGTTAGGATACAAAAGCCTTTATGCAGAGGCAAGAATCTCTAGGATTGTTTTTATTGATGCATAACAATTGTACAGATTTATGGGGATATATGTGATATTTTGATATATGTATACAATGCATAATTATCAATTGGGATAGTTAGGCCATCCATCACTTCAAATATATACCATTTCTTTGTGTTGAGAACATTCCAAATCTTCTCTCCTAGCTATTTTGAAATATATAATAAATACATGCTGTTGCCCTACTGTACTATGAAATGCTAGAACATATTCCTTCTCTCTAACTGTACTTTTGTACACATTAACCAACCTCTCTTCATCTTCTATTCGTCCTACCCTTCCCAGCCAGTGGTAATAATCTAGGATTATTTTTTATTTCTGACAAAGAATCATTGTAGTAATAAGTTTGTACAAACTTAACTTTCTGGGTAAAAAAACTAATTACAGACCTAGGATAAAAGTAGAAATACAATCTGAAAATCATCCTTGGTTCCCCTGCCTCCTGTAGACTGCCTTATAATAGAACACAAAATCTTGTGTATTCTACTTTCTACGTATCTACTAATTCCATGGAGCTATTTCCATCCCATGGACACCATTCTAATCCCAAGTACTATCATTTCGCCTCTGATTAAGGTAGATCAGCAGTAACCTCACTAGCTGCCAGCTTCCACTCTCGTCCTTCAAAATCCATTCTACAAATTGCAAGCCCAATGTTTTAAGGTTCATTATTTTTGACATTCTATGATTTTATAGCAAAAAAAAAAAAAACTCATATATTTAAGAATCTTTCATGACAATGAAATCTTTCACGTTCAGGTTTTGCTTTTGGCACTTACTAGCTTGTGCGGACCCAGTTAAATGCAGACCTGGGAAATTTGGCCATCAAAATCTCTTTTTGAGAATAACCGCATAGTGACAATCATTTGCTTCTATCAAAAATTGTATTCTGAGAATGTAGTAAATGCTTGCATCAGTCATTGTACAGGAAACCATAGTAGTGAAGACAGTGGGTGAGAGTGGGAATGTATCAGAGAAACAAGGAGATTCTATGTGTATCAGGTGATTAAAACTTAATGACAAACGAGAAAATAAGTGTAAGAATTTCTCTCTCTCTCTCTTTCTCTGTCTCTCTCTCTCTTTTGAGTTTCACTCAGTTGCCCGGGCTGGAGCACAATGGCACGATCTTGGCTCACCACAACCTCTGCCTCCTGGGCTGAAGTTATTCTCCTGCTTCAGCCTCCTGAGCAACTGGGATTACAAGCATGTGCCATCACACTCGGCTAATTTTGTATTTTTAGTAGAGATGGGGTTTCTCCATGTTGTTCAGGCAGGTCTCGAACTCCCAATCTCAGGTAATTCGTCCCCCTCGGCCTCCGAAAGTGCTGGGATTACAGGTGTGAGCTACCATGCCCGGCCAGTGTAAGGATTTCTTAAAAGCTCAATGTAGCCATGTAAAGAGCGGCTCTAGAAGATGTAATTTATCAAGCTTAAAAAATCATTCAGAATTTATTCAATTGTTTTATTTTTCAGAAACAAAATATGTTATCCCCTTTGCGTTGCTAATTCAAGAAATATTTTTGCAGGGGTCAGAATCTTAAAGAGTGAGAACATTATAATTCCTACTTCCAGGAAAATACACACACACACACACACACACACAAATATTTTACAATGAGTATTTTTAGAAAGCCTTCGAGGGATGACCACAATAAGTTTATTTTAACGTATTATCTATTTTTTCAGCATTTGTATTTGATGTGGTAGTTTTCATATGAAGGGAGGCTTTAGAAAAGATATAGGTAAACTTTCAAGCAGGATTCTACTCTGGTATCTCTCTGCAAAGAGTGCAAATGTAGGGCAAAAAGTAAAAGCTGGCCAGTCAAATAAATTGGGAACACATATTATGCCAGAAGTGGAAAATATTTCAAACAGCTCTTATAGCCTGATATCCCTTCATTTATCCATTTGGTCATCTGGCAAATATTTATTAAGCATGTTTCACTGTAATAAAATAAATGCATTTTATATTTAGGATGACTTGATTCCAAACTCTGAAATTTATAAACTGATTTGGAGTAAATCAGTTATTTTATCTTATCCCTTCATTATTTTACCAGGAGTAAATAATCAGAATTGCTTTATAGGATTTTAATAAAGATAAACCGAGATAATTTTTGAAGGTGATAGTCCAAGGATAGGAACATGTGAAATACTTTGAGCTTATCTCATATAAAGAGGAAATTTGGATGCAAAGATGGATAAGATGCTTCCTTTATCCTTGAGTACTATAAATACTTGAAGTTGAATATAAATTACTAGTAGAGAGAGACACAGATAAGTGGAAGGTTTGGGTTGCAGCTGTGATCTAGACCTGAGTTCACTTTCTTCAGAGTGAGAGAAATGAGCGTTGTTATACTTAGAACTGAGGATTGCATATAACTTGCACCCTCTTTACCTGAGTAAAAATGGCCAATAGTGCACTGTCACTATGTTTGAAGTCTGCCAAGATGTAAATGTGATCCCCCAAATGTAGAACTGGGATTAAAGGATTGAGAACCATTGCAGTGCAGTGGAGTCAGCATATTGACATAATGTATGCCATATTCTCACCTCCTGTGCATTGGCATATGTCACTATCAGATTTCAGTCCTCTTTACTATCGAACAAAGACGTAACCTCGAGGTTTTCTCCAGTGACCTCGGTATCAAATACATATGACACTTTAGAAGAAACATACTTCACTTTTTGTTTTAGATACAGATAGGAATGGTAAATAGGTTTTCCATTTATTGACAAACTTCAATCAAAGGGTAGTGATTGCAACACGGAGTAGAAGAGAATTCTGGAACTTTGTTCAGGCTTTTGAGGAAAGAGAGCCATTAATGATGCCTGCTCTAGTGTATTTTTTAGAGGCCCTGGAAAAGCATTTTTTTCCCCCTCAACTTATATTTCAAGTCAAACATTAACATAATTTGTTTATCCAAAGTGACATGCAAAATGTTAGGTCCATAAAATGACAATTCCACTTAATTTAGTAAGAGTAATCATAGGAATAATCATGAGATCCCATGGGAAAACCACTCTGGGGGAGGAGGATATATCACAGGATGCTTCAAAAGGAGAAACCCATGAACTGAATCTTAGAGAAGGAGGAATCATGAGACAAAAGAGGAAAAGGGGTAGTATTCTAGACATAGGGAATTTCTGAGCAAAGATTAGAAGCTAAAACTAGCAAAACATAGGAGGGATGCCAAGAAGAGTCAGTTGTACTGAAACATGACAGGAAAAGCAAGGAGTGGTGGGGATGAGGCTGGGCAAGTAGGCGAGAGCCTGCATCAATAAAGGTCTTGATTGTCATGCTAAGTTATTCATACCATTTACTAAAGATGGAAAATCATAGAAATAATTGATGGAAGAAGTGACATGATCAGAATTGTGTTATTGAGAAAGACATTGCTAGTTGCACTGAAACAACAATTAGATGAAATAAGGAGTTTGGAAGCAGCAATCTTGGCTTCCAATTCCTGCTTGGGACTAAATTACTACATGGCATTGAGAACAAAATTTTCCCCTTTGGATCCATCTGTTTAAGTGAAAAATGATTGAGTTGGGCAAGGTGATTTCATTGGGCTCTTGTAGATACAATATTTTATACCAATCATTTGGTAACTGGATTATTTGATTATCTGCTCCTTAATTGTATCATTGGAATAGTAGAGAAACTTATCTTTGGTTTTCCTACCATGTACAAGGAAATTGCATGATGTAAGTGAGGTTACAAATATTTTGGAGAGTGAGGAAATAGTCAAGCAAAGATGACAAGTTGTCATTTTGTTCTCTAAATAAATTACTAGCCCACAGATAATGGGGAAAATATAAATTTAATACATTTCCCCAAACTTGCATTTTCTCATTTATCTGTAGATAATTTCTTCTTCTATTGTGAAAAGTATCTGTGTGTGACTAACGTGGGAAGTCTTTGCTGGGCCTCTATAGAGATGGGAAAATGCATTAACATGACGAAGAATGGAGACAGAACTGTGTCAACTTTTTCATAATATAGAGATCTAGTTCCTCAGAGCTGCAAGAAACGTTATAGATCTTCTTGTCCCATAGTTTTCAGGTTCTGTTCCTTATGACTTAGATGTTCTATGGAGGCACCTGAGGGATAACCTAGCAAGGAAGAAAGCAGAGATGAGGAAGATAACTTTTTTCTTTCTTTTCTCCTAGAACCATGCTGCTGCCACACATTGAGAGTGCACTGAGAAGAAAGCCAAGTAGATATAGGTACATAGGAAATGGAAATGTGGATCTCTGATGACAGCTTTCAATTCCTCACCCAGCCATGTCTGACATGGTTCTTCCACTTAGATTTCCTGGTTATTTGAGGTAATAAATTTCCTATTTTACTTTTAAGCTTGTTTGAATTCAGTTTCTGTCCCTTATAAAGAGTTTTGAGAAGTACTTTATATGAGAATTTCACATATGACTTTATTTAGTAAAGTATTTTTCCACTGTTTATTGTTGGGAAAATATAAACTTGGGAACCACTGATTTCATGCAACGTAATCTTTTTTAGAGGAAGTGACTGAAACAAAATCCAGTATTATTTCCCAAAGTTACACGTCAAATACATGGCACTGTTGGTGCCAGAATGCAAAGCCCCTGATGTTTGTAGCTGCTCATCTCACTCTAGTTATCTGCCCACATGCACAATATCACCACTTATCTCCATCTAACATCACTGTGACTTACCAAATATCGAGGAACAATATTCCCACACTGGCCAACAGGAAGTTGTTTGAGGAAGAAGGCTTATCCATCTCTATAGAGGTCCTGCAAAGACTTCCCACATTAACCACACATAAAAATGTGTTTCACAATAGAAGAAAATGTGCTCAATCAACCAGACCGTGTGGAAAGACCCTGTAGGATTCTTGGAATCCCTTATCCCCAACAGGGGCAATACTGCTTGGACACTGCTAGTGATGTGTCATCATGGTACTGGAGCACCACCTCCTGGTTGTGTTGAAAGTTTAATTTACCTTTTCTAGTCAAAGAAGGTCTGATATTTACTAGAAATTTATGACCTTGGAGCTAGAATGGCCTGGTCCATCACTCTTCTCTCGTGAATGAGGAGATAGCCCAGAAGAGGAAAAGTGATTTCTTACCACCATAATAACCAGTTAAGAGCAGGGACTCAATGAGAACCCGAAAGTAGTCTCCCTGTCCAGTGCCTAATTCTATGGTTGTAAAAGTTGAGAAATTTTTAGCATAAGAAACCAAAAAGAGTCTGAAATTACCTGAGGAGGAGAAATGATGAAAGTAAGTACAAACAACTTACAGAATTGAGAGGCCATTGAACAATTGAGTCACAGACAAGAGACAATTGGAGATCTAGATAGAAAGAACTGTAGGCATTCTGTTCAGGAACTATCTCAATTCACATGAATCAGCTTTAAATGTTGCCCATTCATGCATTACTTCACTCGAAATTTATATCTTAAGGAAATGAAGACCGATTGGCCTGGATTGAGATACTTGCCAAGCCATGGTGTGAAAGTATAAAAGTCTCTGACATAATTTCATACTTTATAGGAACTACCCCTATAGGGAGAGGTATTTTCTCAAACGAAAATTCAATGCTATTCCCATAAGAAAAGGGAAGGGAGCTGGGTGTGTTGGCTTGTGCCTGTAATCCCAGAACTTTGGGAGGCTGAGGTGGATGGATCACCTGAGGTCAGGAGTTTGAGATCTGCTTGGCCAACATGGTGAAACCCCGTCTCTAGTAAAAATACAAAAAATTAGCCAGATGTGGTGGCACGCGCCTGCATTCCCAGCTACTCAGGAAGCTGAGGCAGGAAAATCGCTAGAATCCGGGAGGCAGAGGTTGCAGTGAGCCGAGATCATGCCATTGCACTCCAGCCTGGGGGACAGAGAAAGACTCTGTCTCAGAAAAAAAAAGAAAAAGAAAGAAAGAGAAAGAGAGAGAGAGAGAGAGAGAGAGAGAGAGAGAAAAGAAAGAAAAAGAAAGAAAAAAGAAAGAAAGAAAGAAAGAAAGAAAGAAAGAAAGAAAGAAAGAAAGAAAGAAAGAAAGAGAAAGAAAGAAAGAAAGAAAGAAAGAAAGAAAGAAAGAAAGAAAGAAAGAAAAGAAAGAAAGAAAGAAAAGAAAGAAAGAAGGGAAGAAAGAAAAGAAAGAAGGGAAGAAAGAAAGAAAGAAAGTTAGAAAGAAAGAAAGAAAGAAAGAAAGAAAGAAAGAAAGAAAAGAAAGAGAGAGACAGGAGGGAAGAAAGGAAGGGGAAAGAAAGAAGGAAAGAAAGAAAGAGGAAAAGAAAGAAAGCGAAAGAGAGAAAGAAGGAAAGAAAGAGGAAGGAAGTTAAGAAGGAAGGAGGGAGAGAAAGAAAGAAAGAGAAAGAATGAAAGAAAGAAGAGAAAGGAAGAAAGAAGAAGAGAGGAAGAGAAAGAAGAAAGAAGGAAAGAAAATACAAATAGTATAAAAATTTAAAATTTTTATCCAGGTGAAAATAACATTAAGTCAATTAAAGACAGTGTTCTTTCCAGGAGACACCTACCACATCAGCACTGAGGTAATTTGTGCTCACCCAGACACACACCAAAGCCCTCTGTCCCTCCTGCCTGAGACTCACAGCCATCAAGCATCCAGTAGCAGCAACACGTGGGAGGCAGAACTGTTATCTCAGAAGGAAATGCCCATTAGACAGAAAATAGAGCAACAGTATGATTCTGCCAAGCTAACTGACACTGGAGTTGTACAGCTTTGTAAATTCTTTTTGATTATTTGAGGCTATCTATGTCACTGACATGCTTTAATGCAAAGTCTTCTGATTTTTCATTGAGAAAAACAAAACTTCCCGGGCTATGGAAAACTCTGTGGCTTGGTTGTCCATGTTTGGCATTAGCCAGCAAAGCATTGCTTTTAACTCTGTGATGCCAGGCCTCTTGCTTTTCCTGCACCCCTTTTTCTTTATCTTTCTTTCCCCAGGCATCATTACCGTTTGTCAACTTTTCTTTTCTTTTTCTAGTCTAGCTCTGTCGCCCAGGCTGGAGTGCAGTGGCGCGATCTCAGCTCACTGCAAGGAGTTCCGCCTCCCGGGTTCACACATTCTCCTGTCTCAGCCTCCCGAGTAGCTGGGACTACCGTCCCCTTGAGTGTGGGCAGGCCCTGTGACTCGCTTCACAGTAGAATGTGGCAAAGATGATGGGCGTTCACACACACAAGGGTGTGAATANAAAACTACAGATGTCCAATGCAGAAACAAAGTCAAGGTTATTACTCAGGCATTTTCAAACTAGTGTCATGAAGCATCTACTCATAGACCAGAACACAAAATTCACATTTAAAATCGTCCTATGCATTGTAGATGCCCTAGCACCAAAGCATGGAAAGCCATGACTTTACACCCTCTGAGTATCTGATACACCTCCTCCTTGGCATTTTCTGTTCCACTGCTTCTTGATAGCCGAATGACAGCTATTTTATTTTTAGCTATTTCAGGAATGACAAATCAGGTCACAGAATAAGACCATATAATTAATACCTGGGCCTTGCTATTGATGGAAAATATGAAGGGCTCAATAGAAAAGCCCCAAAACCACAGCATTTCTAAGACCTCTCTTCTTAGAGTGGGTTCCATCTATTACATGGAAGGTCCCCTTTAGCAGGACTTTTCCACTTTGGCAAAGTTGATATTTTGGGCTGCAAATTCTTTGTTGTGAGAGGCTGTCCTGTCCATTGTAGGATATTTAGCAGCATCCCTGGCCTCCATCTACCAGATGCTAGTAGTACCTTTCAGTTGTGACAACTAAAAATGCTGGTAGACTTTGCTAATTTCCTCTTACTGAAGGTGACAGGGAGTGTGTAATGTATTTTAATTGATAATTACTGGCATATGTGTTTGGAGGTGACCCCAGGATATGTAAAACTAATTTCATTTTTACCTCAGAGGGAACTTTTTATCAGTCAACACTACTCAATGGTGGGAAACTTTATCTTGGAAAGTAAAAGGTGTTTTAGGGATATTGAGCTGAAGCTGGGTACATACTGGTTAGTGATGCTGTTGGGAGTGGAGCAACATCAGAGAGATGGTTTTTTTTGTTTGAGTTGTGTTTTTATTCTTTAAAATGAAAAAAAAAAACCCTCAGATACAGTTATTATATCATTTTATTGCTCTTTGTCCAACAGATATGTGTTTCTATTCAGTTCTTTTGGTTACAAAGAAGCCAATAGAAACTCAGTTTAATGCACAGAAAGGAGTACATGTGAACCGGATATGGAAAAGACAAGCCATAAAAACAATTAAGGTATTCTATAGGACCCAATACTCTCTCCATCTCTCCTTCCCTCACGGAGCCACAGTCAGTATTTTGAAGTCCCTCTGACTTTTTCCTCTATTGTCCTCTCCCCAGCAGCTGGCTACTTTTGCTTACTCACGGTCTTTGCTTCCTTAGGACTTGCGTGGGCAGTGACTCATTAAGGCAATTCCAATGTCTTTCTCTAATTAGTATCCTTGGGGATTTAGCTACTAACCTAAAATTTATTTCTTTCCATTGTTTCAAGTTCTAATTTCTGAAAAAGAAAAAAGAATTAGAAGTTAGATTATCTGGCCGGGCGCGGTGGCTCAAGCCTGTAATCCCAGCACTTTGGGAGGCCGAGACGGGTGGATCACGAGGTCAGGAGATCGAGACCATCCTGGCTAACCCGGTGAAACCCCATCTCTACTAAAAAATACAAAAAAAATAGCCGGGCGAGGNGGCTACTTTTGCTTACTCACGGTCTTTGCTTCCTTAGGACTTGCGTGGGCAGTGACTCATTAAGGCAATTCCAATGTCTTTCTCTAATTAGTATCCTTGGGGATTTAGCTACTAACCTAAAATTTATTTCTTTCCATTGTTTCAAGTTCTAATTTCTGAAAAGAAAAAAGAATTAGAAGTTAGATTATCTGGCCGGGCGCGGTGGCTCAAGCCTGTAATCCCAGCACTTTGGGAGGCCGAGACGGGTGGATCACGAGGTCAGGAGATCGAGACCATCCTGGCTAACCCGGTGAAACCCCATCTCTACTAAAAAATACAAAAAAAATAGCCGGGCGAGGTGGCGGGCGCCTGTAGTCCCAGCTACTCGGGAGGCTGAGGCAGGAGAATGGCGTGAACCCGAAAGGCGGAGCTTGCAGTGAGCTGAGATCCGGCCACTGCACTCCAGTTTGGGTGACAGAGCGAGACTCCGTCTCAAAAAAAAAAAAAAAAAAAAAAGAAGTTAGATTATCTTTCTGCATGTCTGCATGTGAGAGCAACATAGGTAGTTGGTCTGTGTCTAAATTTGCTGTATTTGTTATTGTGTTGTTAGTTACAAATAACAGAAAACCTTGATTCAATTGGCTTAAACAGTAAGGAAAGTCTATTATTTAATAACATAAAGTCCTAAAATAGGGCCTTTCTGGGCCAGTTAATCTTTATATCATCCCTGGAAATCCCATTGATTACCCAAGGATCTAGGTTCTGTACATGGATCTGCTCTGCTATGCTCAGCGTGGTGGCTTTGTTCTAGGGCTAACTCCTCCTCATGATCATTATTGTATCCTATCTAAGCCATCTTAGCCAGACATAGCAACATCCTGTGTAAGAAGGCACTGCTCTTACTAAGTTTTCTTTTTAAGAATGAAGAAACCTTTTCCAGAAGTTCACCAGGAGACTTTCCCACATCAACCTCACATTTCATTAACTGGAATTATGACACATGCTATGACTAAGCCAAATGCTGACAAGGGGAATGAGACTACTATGTTTGACTTAGACTAATCATGTTTTAAATGTGATCAGGGGAATAGAGTCAACTTTCCTAAACAATTGATTCTTGTACAAACATCAGATTGTGTTATCAAGGACAAGATGAAATAGAATGTTTGTGGTAAGGGTGTCTGATTCACCTGGCTTTGGATTGAGTGGTTACTTCTTGCTTTTTTCCATCTGTGGTCAAGGAAGATGAGATTCATGACACAACCTTGCTGCCTAGCTAATCTATGGATGTATCTGTCCTTAGATCCGGTGCCCATCCCAATTTCAGTAAATTGTTATAAATAATTCAGCTGGTGGAAATGACAGCATCCTAGGTAGTAGGGACCATGACTATGACAGTTTCTTTTCAGATGGGGGAGTTGCTAGTACCATGATCATGTGCCCAGTAAAAATTTTTAACTCCTTCTGTTTTTATATATTTCCTCATCTTTCTCATTTTTTCAATTATAGGTCTATCAATCCTGCACTGAGTGCCTACTATGTGTCAAGTACTTTGGATACATAGATGAATAGGACATAAAACAGAAATTGAGGAATCCACAGTAGCAATGCCACAACCTTGAGGCTGTGTTTACCTGCATGAAATGAAATCTCCTAACAATTTCAGCTAGGACAATATATTACCAAGAAAGGGTCGAACAGTGGTATATATGAGAAAAAATAGTTGGCTTACAAAAGAAATAGCCTTTCTTTGCTTAAGTTTTAAATTTTTCATAATACTAAAAGTAATAATAGAATTACTTTATAGTCTGATGCTGTTTCATAGTGTACAATGCACATTGACTTAGCAAAGTTAATCTTTATATCATCCCTGGGAATCCCACAGCAGAGCTATCTTGATTCTTACCAGAAATAGTCTTAGGATAATGATTCTCAACTGACCTCAAGTATGTAAAAGTTAACGTAAGTAAGAAACAGAGGAACAGGGGCTTAAACCCAAGATCTCGGTTTCCATATCCACTCTTTTTTCTACCTCATAGGCTACTAAAAACATTGTGCTTCTTTCTTGATAAAAATAAAGTCATAGGTTATTAAGTGGAACTAATTATGGCACTCATGCCCTGTCCAAGTTAGTATCAATATTTTTAAAAAGTTTGATGATTACAAAATAAATGAAACTGACTTCTCTCAGGAATGCATACATTGGGTCAAACTAAGCTAAGTCCCATAGGTAGACATCATCACAGGGACCTGCTATAATAAATAGATAAGAATAATCTGTAACTAGCATGTCTTCTATGTATAAATTGCGTTTTAAATATATTGGGGAAAAGTTTGCTCGCTTAAAGAGGTTAAATATTGCTGCCCGCCATCCTGTTTACACTGTTAATTTGCTTTCCAAATCCTTTTAGCTAGATAAAGCAAAGGTAAACTTCAGAATAGGCTCTGTACAAATTATCACCAATTGTAAATTAATGAGCTTTTTGCTTTATCTGAGTTGCAGAAAGACTAAACAAATGTGCTGGAATCATATATTTTCCTTCCATCTGAAGGGCTATATTTCCCCCTTTACCACTATTTCCTCTCTCAGGAAATTCAAGATGTCCACTGATTTAATACATCCAATGTTTCAATATAAAATGGACAGCCAGGCCACACTCTACCTTTTCTTGTTTCACCCAGTTGGTGACTAAATCTTACTTACTGCTTAATCTAATCTTTCCCTTTCCAAACTTACACTCAGCATAATCAAACACTAATGTAATTGTGTATGATGTCTTCACAATTCTATGATGAGGGGTAAAGGTTTTGTCAGTAGGAGTGGTATCATATGTAGTTTAACTAAAGGAACAATGGCTTATTGTACTCTCTCCCATTATGTGGCCCAGTTGAGGCTAATTAACTCCCATTTATATACCCTTTACCTCAATTCATACCAGGAGTTTGAACCTGCTCTTCTCAATTCATGAATTTTGTAATGGAGAACAGTGGATCCAGACAAATCCTGATTTAATTTCAACTTTACACCCTCAGGCCAGTTACTTCCCTTTATTAAGACTCCATCTTTCCATATGTAAAATGAGACTATCTGAAGTGATTAAGATCTCTTCAAAATATTCAAAATGTTTTACTTCCACTTTGCTAAATTTTTATCAAAGTGGTGTTCTCTAATTACCCTCATCATTAGAATTACTCAAATATTGTTCATGCACTTCTTTGGAGTGCTTTGGAAAATTTCAACAGAATTGGTTGTCTGGTAAACCCAAGGGCACAGGCATAGAAATCAGTTTATAGCATTCTCTTGCAAAATATCTAATGATATCCATAATGTAGAAAGCAAACAATAATTTTGTGTCCGAAAATAGAATAAACTATTCTACTTGGCAATCTTTGCCAGGAGAACAAATGCTTACTTTTGAAATTTATCCTTCCCTACACCATGACCAGACTGAATGTATATGTTCATAACCTAGGCATTTTCCTGCTACCTCCAAAATTTGTTTTTTCACCATTTATCATTTTCTCTGGATAATGTGCATGATGATTTCAAAACTTAGTAAAACCTATACATGTTTGATTTGTTCTTCTTTCTACAAATAAAGCAAAATAAGAAAAAAGTGACAAAAAAGCAATACCTTGCAGGTAGCTACATTTTATAAAACCTATTTGCTCTCTTTGCTTATTCAACAATAACAGCCAAGCAAGCAAATAACAGAAAAAGTAAAGGAAACCAAACAACATCAAAATTTAAAACCAACCAACTAGTCACGTGTGGTGCCTCATGCCTGTTAACTCAGCACTTTGGGAAGCTGAGGTGCAAGGATCGCTTAAGGCCAGGAGTCTGAGACCAGCCTAAGCAACGGAGCAAGACCCTGTCTCTACAAGAAAAAAATAAAAATAAAAATTAGCTAGGTGTAGTGTGTACCTGTAGTCCCAGTTACTCAAGAGGCTAAAGCAAGAGGATCTTTTGAGTCCAGGAGTTTGAAGCTACAGTGACCTGGGATTGCAATCTCACTCCAGCCTGGGCAAGAGAGCACGACCCTGTCTCAATAAATAAAAACAGAAATAAAACAGAAAAAAAACAAGTCACCAATCACCACCACCACCACCACCATAACAACAACAACAGAAAATGCGTGGTTTCAATCACCACCTATTTGTAGTAAAACATTTGATTCTATAGACCCAGGGCAGATCTCTCACCTCCTGGGGTATAAACTTGTATACTTTTTTGCCCTCTAGACATTTCTACCTGCATATTTCACTGAAATTTTTATTTTTATATACATATCTAACTGAAAATGCTTAAAACTGAACAAATTTCTACCCCAGTTCTGTTCTGTTATTCATGTTAACTTATTTCAGTGAACAACAAAACCAAGCCAAAAATATGGGGCATTATTTTCGACTCCCGTTTTTGCCACACCTTTTATAATGAATCACTTCCTAAGTCTTTATGATCTAACTTTTCAGAATTTTCAAATCTTTCTACTTACTTTCATCTCCAATTGCAGCATATATACTAGTGTGTGTATGTATGCGTACTACCATCATCCTTGTAGCTGGCTTCTTAACAATGCTACTATTTGCTGATCAATGGATTCTACATGGCAGTTTCAACTGTGAGTGGGACTCTGTTACTCTTCTGCTAATGACTCCACAGTGGTTCCAACTGCCCTCCAGGTAAAGTCTAACTCACTAATACGGATTGCAAGTCTTGATGAAATCAGAACCCTGATGATTTTCTCATTTCACTTTCACTCTGTTCACTGGCCTCCCCTTAATCTCCAATTCAATATTCTCGATCCTGACTGCACTTTAAGATCATCTGGAGAGAAAAGAAAAATGCTTCTCCACCCTTCACCTTCATACAAATGATGACTTAATTAGTCTGAGATAAGGTTATTAATCAGTAGTTCAAAAAAAATTGCCGCAGATGTTTCTACTGTGCAACTACATCCAAACGTACAAAGAGGTCTCCTGTCTCTAGATTCTTTCTACTAAGTAGCCTTTTTTTACCTGTTTTACTCCTCATATCTGTGTCTCAGATGGAGACATTATTCATTAAATATTGACTACATGTGTTCAGAGAGGCATTTAGGCGGGTTGGGTATGGAGAGAAATAACAAAGTGTGCTGAAAGAGAATAAAACAGATCTGGATTTGAGTCTCCATTCTGATAGATAGTAGACGTGTTCAGAACATTGCTTAAACACAGTAAACCTCGGGTTCATTATTTGTAAATTACAGAGAATACAATCAACTGCCCAGAGTTTCTGTGATAATTAAATTTGATAGCATATGTGCATTTCACAAAACAGGGACTACAGGAATACAACTTTAGCAAAGAACACTGGCTTTGGAACCATCCAACACTCATAATCAAGTTTTAAGTCATATGCTTAATAAGAATATCACCTACTTTAAAAGTTGCTTAAACTCTCTTGGCCTTAGTATTTGTAACCTTAAATTAGGAATGATATTACCAAAATTAAAGTTCATAATGAAAATTCAGATAGATATGCAGAACATTTATAATACATAAAAATTCTCTTGATTCTGTCTTCTGTGTATGTATTAGACTTGAATAAAAAGTTTAAAGTCTGTATAAATTTTAGGTATTATAATAATTATAATGGAATCCATTATTATTAACATTATTATTTTCTTATTTGTAAAATTTACTCCTTTTCATAACCTTGTTCATTTCCCGTAAGTACCTATAAAATATCAGTTACTTATTTTATGTAACACTTCCCACTATAATGGGAAGCCTTTCTTCAGCAACTAGTGTTTTAACTTAGTGTTGGAACCTCCAAACAACTATTTGGATGATCAATGCTGGGCCCTGTATTGACTCTCTTTTGAAGGTTCTTCTTTACTCATTTTATCTGACTACTCAGGCTGGAAACTGGAGACGCTGGCAATATTGCTCTGATATTAATCCAATCTAGAAATTATGTTGAGTCATAAAATGCAAGTTATTCTTCAAATTGCTCAGTGTCAAAAGATTCTACTATATTGGGTCTGATGTCACATGTGATGAAATTAGCTGGCTATATTTTCTAGATGTGAAGTGACACATTGATCATGCCCTTGACACATACTAAGTAGTCTCATTTTTCTGGATTTATAGTTTTTGGAAAATATAAATGCACTCAATATTCCATTTATCATAATATGTGAAGAAAACTGGTATTAATAACTTATACAGGGATTCATTTCTATAAGTGTTCATCACAAAATAGTACTTTAAGATGGGGAGTTATTCATTAAATGTAAGGTATGCTTAGCCAATTTGTAAATGACAATTGTTTGGAAGATAGAGAGGACATGGTTAGCTGTCAGACTCAGTATGCAGATAAATAGGAATGAAGTGGATCAGAGATAAATTGTTTCTAACAGAAAAACCCCTAGTAGAAATAAATTCAAATTCCTTCTTTTAAATGCAAAGAACTAATTCCACAAGAACTGTTCATGGAGTTGTCACTAAGCAAAATCACTGATGGAAAGGGATATGATTAGCTGATATAAGCTCACCATATCAACTGCACAGTCTGCCACAAAGAGAACAGGGATAGGTCTTTCTTGTATCCTCTGCTGGGTTATTACCATTATTTTATTTAATCCTCACAATAATGACTTGAAACTATCTTTAGTTGAACAACTGATGTCTTTAATAAAGAACAAAGTTTTACAAGTTTACTAAATGGAAAAAACAGAAATAAAATCCAGATAAATGGGGTCTCTAAACATTTTTATTCTATTTGGTTTTCTCCTCCTGTAGTCTATATAAGTTCTGCTTCCACCAAGATAGACTAACAAGAACAACTAACTTTTCCATCTAAAACAATAACACACACTCGCACAAACAGAAAACAGGCAAAATACTTGAAGCAACACATTTGCTTCAAGATACTGAACATTAGGCAAAAAGAACAGTGATACCTGAAATATGACACAAATATTAAGTAAGCCTTACAATTGCCTTCTCTTATTGTATTGAGAGGTTTTCCAGACCATAACACAAAGAGAATCAACATAGACAAATTCCCAAGGAACTTTTTGAGTTTAGAAAATAGAATGGTAAGTCCAGGGAGGACAAAGCATTTAGAATTCATGGGACAGCATACCAGGAAATAAAGAGCAGTACACAGAAATTCACAGATATCCAGAGGATCCCTCCCTAGTATTCAGTTGTCTACTGAACAATTATTGCATGTAAGAAAAGTAGTTTAAAGTGGAGGAAAACAACCAAAAGAATTAGAAGAAACAGCATTCAATACTAATTCAGGATCAAGAAAAGTGTATTTTCTCATCAACCAGACTAGAAAACCCCTAATTCATGAGACATTGGGTGGAAAACACAAAAAGGCTGTGCCACAGTAATGAGAAGTAATTAGCTCTAGATTGAACATTGTTCTGGTCTCAACTAATAAATCTTAAAAGCAAGACATGAAAGTATTCACAACTAGTTTAACTTTATTATAAAACAAAGGTTAATAATATGAGTATATAAATATATACAGCTCTCAACAAGGTAATATTTACAATGCTTAGCATCCACCCAAAAATTACCAGGCACACAATGAAAGAGAAAATATGACTCATAATGAAAAATCAATCACCTGAGTTCAACCCAGAACTGACACGAATGTTAGAAGTAGAAGGCAAGTACATTAAAACAGTAAAAAGACATAATTAGACATAATTACAAAGACAGGGAAGTAACATCTTTAAAATAATAACATTATAATTTTTAAAACTGCAGGCTGGGTGTGGTGGCTCATGCCTGTAATTCCAGCATTATGGGAGGTTAAGGCAGGTGAATTGCTTGAACCCAGGAGTTCAAGACCAGAGACCAGCCTGGACAACATAGCAAGACCTTGTCTCAAAAAAGAAAAGAAAAGAAAACCTCAAGACCTAGAATTTTATGCCCAGTTTAAGCATCTGTGTAAAAGAAAACAAAGAATAAATAAATAAGAATATCTTCAGAAATACAAAAGCTAAAATATTCACTTTGTCAGACCTGAACTCAAAGAAATGTCAAGGAATTCCATCAAGCAGAAGAAAAATAACACTAGAATGAAATATAAATCAACGCAAAGGAATAAAGAGCACTGGAAATGGAAGCCACATGGGTAAATATATGAGTTTTCTTAACATTTAATACCCTTTAAAAAATAATTGTTTAAACAAAAACAAACATGTAGAGTAGTTTATATGACCATGTAAAAGTAAAATATATACAAATAATAAAGTTCAGCAGGGGAAAAATGAAGTGGTACAATATCACTTTGAGGTAGGCTAATAAGTTAAAAATGCATAATATACATCCTAAATAAACAACTAAAAAAAAACTAAAGAGTTATGACTAGTAAGCCAACAAAGAAATTAAAGTGGGATAATAAATATATTCAATTAACTCAAATAAAGACAGAAAAATAGGGAGCAAATATCAGACGTGACAACTAAAAAACAATAGTAATTTCATTAACAATGATAAATGTAAATCTAATAATATCTGCAATTACTTTAAATATAAATGGTCTAGATAATTTAATTAAAAGGCAAAGATTATCAGACTAGATTTACAATAAAAGAAGACTGAACCATATGCACTGTTTTGGTAATATTTTAAATAAAAACAAATAAGTTATAATCAAAAGGATATGAAAAGATATACTTTTCTAACACTAATCAAAAGAAAGCTAACTGAAGTGGCTAAATTAATATTATAATAAGTAGATTGCAGAGTAAAGAATGTTGCAAGGGATAAAATAAGTTTGTTCCATAAAAGGGGAAAATTCATCAAGAAGATGTAACAATCCCAAACCTAAAAGCAGACCTTCGATATACATGAAGAAAAAAATCAATGGGATTTCAGTGACAATGGACAAATTCATAACTATATTCAGAGGTATCAATACCCATCTTTCAATAAGTACTAGAAGTAGTAACAGAAAACAGAAAAAGGTATAAAATATTTGAAAAAATTAACTAATTTGATTTAATTGGCTTTTATAGTACACTTCTTTCAAGAACAGGATAATAAACATTTTTTTCATGTGTACATATGACGTATACCTAAACTATATTCTGGGGAATGAAATAAGTCTCAATAAATTCCAATGGATTCACTTCATTCAAAATATGTTCTCTAAACAAAGGGGAATTAAGTTAGAAATCAACAACAGAAAGGTCTCTAGAAAATCCAAAAACATTTGGCAATGAAATAGCACTTCTAAATAACCATGAGACAAAAAGGAAAAATATAAGCAAATTTGAGAACATTTTGAGATGAACAAAGATACAAACACAGTATATCAAAATGTGTGAGTTGCTATTAGAGCAGTTCTTAGAAGAAAATTTAGAGCACTAACACCTGCATTAGAAAAGAAAAAAGATTTCAATGAAATAACCACAGATTTATCATTTAAATCTGGAAAAAGAAGCATAATTGAATATAAAGTAAGTAGGAGAAAGAACATACTAAAGATACACATGGAAATGAACAAATAAAAAATAGAATAATAACAAATAAATCAGTGAATCCGATATTTTTTTTTCTGGATATCAATAAAATTGATAAATAACTAGCAAAATTTATCAGGAAGGGGGAAAGAGAGGAAGAACTGGAGAGAGAAAGTGTGAGAACACAAATTTTAAAAATCAGGAATGAAAAAATTGATGTCATTACAGAGTCTACAGATATTAAAAGGATAATAAAGAAATGTTATAGCAATGTTATGCCAATAAATTCAACACTCATACGAAATGTGAAAATTCCTTGAAAAACAGAAAATCTCAAAGGCTCATTCAAGAAAGAACAAAGTAAATAGCCCTATATTTGTTAAATAAAGTGAATTTTTAGTATATATTCCACAAACAAAACCCTAACCCCCAATAGCTTTACTGGTAAATTCTACCAAATATTTATGAAGAAAATAAGCACCATTTACACAACTTCTTCCAGAAAATTGTAGAGGAGGTAATATTACCCAACTTATACTATGACCCCAGCAGTATTCTTTTAACAAATCTAGATTAAAACTATTACAGAAAAACTACAGACCAATATTCTCTATGAATACAGATGCAAAATTTTGAATGAATGTTTATTAGATCAAATAAATAATATGTAACAAATATAATCCTTAGTGACTAAGTAGGTTTTATCCCAGGAAGGCAAGATTGGTTAATATTTGAAAAAAAAATAAATTAATGTAATTCTCCAAATTAACAGGCTAAAAAATAAAAACATGATTATCTCAATAGATGCAGAAAATCATTGACAAAATCTAATATCCATTCCTAATAACAATTTTCAGCAAACAAGGACACTTTCTTAGTCTACAAAGGGCATCTATTAAAACAAACAAAAACTACAGCTAACATCATACTTAATGGTGAAAGACTGAATGATTTTTCCTAAGAGATCTGGAATAAAACACGTCTGTTCTCACTACTCATTTTTAATATTATACTGGAGTTTTAGCCAAAGAATGAGGCAAGAAAAAGAAAATTATGACTCGCAGTTTGAAAAGGAAGAAATCAACTGCTATAATCCGCAGATGACATGAAAAATCTACTCCCCAAAAAGTAAAACATAACCTAAACTTAATAAGTGAGTTTAGCAGGATTGTAAGATACAGAAGTAACTTAAAAATAAACTTTATATTTATATATTAGAAATAAACAGTCAGAAATTCAAATTAAAGAAAAAATATCATTTACAATAGCATTGAACATATAAAATACCTATGGAAAACTATGACAGAATATTTGTACACTGTTAATTCCATAACATTGATGAGAGAAATTAAGACCTAAATAAGTGTAGAAATATATCCTGTTGTGGGACAAAAACTCAATATTATTAAGCCATCAATTCAATTTTATATAGATCAATTTGATCTATAGATTTCATGCCATCTCAACTAAAACCATTGCTGGCATTTTAATATAAATATGATTTATAGAAAATGTATTTAAATTCATATACAATTGACAAAGGGAAACTAAATCAATTTTCTTTGTCACAATAATTCAGTGTAGGGTATGGCATTTAACAGATATTTTCTTAATGATTTAATATTTAAGTGAACAAAATGAGGAGGAATAAGTTGAAACCTTGCAGACAGAATTGGATTTATTAAAATAAATAACTTCTACACTGTCACAGTTATTGAAGTCAGGTTGGATTTCCTTGGAGAGTTCAAACTCATAACAGAGGAAACAAGTATTATACAATGTTAATAGTGGAATCTAAATGGTGGGTGTTTAGGAGTTCAGTTATAATTTTTTAAAACTTTTATATATGTTTGAACATTCCCATAACTTAACACTCAGATTTTCTGTGAGATTTCTCATCTACTCACTTTAAATTTTGGGGAGAATCCAAGACCTTCTCCCATCCCCCACAGACTTATTTCAGGGAAAATACACAGTTGTTAAGAAATGATGTTTTTTTTTTAATCTGTCTTTTATATGCAGATCTCTTTGAGAATTGTTTTCCGTCTGTATCCACACTCCTGTTTGAAGAAGTGTCCCATGCCCATTTTCCTTATCTCCCTACCTCCCTTGAAACAAAACAAAAACTAAGTAATTATTATGCCAGGTATTGTGCTGAATATTTTAATATTGACTCATTTAATTTCTAATTTGCCATGAATATTGGGATTCTCCAGAGAAACAGTACCCTTAGGATATTTATATATACATTTATGCATTCACTTGTTTTAAGGGATTAGCCTATGTGATTAAAGAGGCTGGCAAGTCCCCAAATCTGCAGAGTTAGTCAGCAAACTGAAGACCCAGGAGAGCCAATGGCTCAGTTTCAGTTCAAGTCCAAAAGGCCCTAAGAACCAGGAGAGCCTATGTTGTAGTTCTAATTCAAAGGCTGGCAGCTTCAAGACCCAGAAAAATCCTATGTTTTAGGTTAAGTCCAAAGGCCAGAACAAAAGCAGATGTCCAAGTTCAAAGACAATCGGGCTGGAAGAATTCTTTCTATTTGAGGAGAGTCAGCTTTTTTGTACAATTTTAATCTTTATCTACTTAGATAAAGCCCAACCACATTAGAAAGAGCAATCTGCTTTGCTTAGTTTACTAATTTAAATGTTAATTTCATCTGAAAAACACATAGTTGGAGCATGGTGGCTCACACCTGTAATCCAAGCAGTTTGAGAGGCTGATGCAGGACAATAGCTGGAGTTTAGAAGTTTAAGACCAGCCTGGGCAACACAGAGAGACCCTGTTTCGAAGAATAAGGAGAAGGAGAAGGAGAAGGAGAAGAAATAATTAGCTGGGCGTGGTGGTGCATACTTGCAGTTCCATCTACTTGGGAGGCTGAGGTGGGAGAATCACTTGAGCCCAGGCGGTTAAGGCTGCAGCAACCTGTGATGGCAACGTTGCACTCCAGCCTAGGCAACAGAGTGAGACCTTGTCTCAAAAAAAAAATAACAATTTTAAAAAGACACGTAATATTAACTTTCACATGTTCACTCCTTGCCAGCTTAGTGCAGATACACATCTCCCTAAATCATACTTCATCTTCAAATGTAAGCAACAACAGTGCCATATGCCACATAACATGATTCAACTATCCTGTGTGCAACTGAAAACACACTAATTCCTTATCCAGAAAAGGAGATAAAGTACATGAATGATGTTTACTATTTTTGATATATTGTAAGATAAATACTGTGATATAAAGTTTAAAATACTTAAATTACTATTATATAAAGCCAACAATCTTATGTTACATGGTAAGGAGCTAAGGCAGGGAAGAAAACAAAGATATTTGCTTAACATATATATACAAACATATTCATAACAAGACAAAGGAGGAAATACTCATGACAATTACAATCCTTGTTTCTGTTGGGGTCACATGGTCCTAGGTGACATTTAAAATGACCTTCTTCTACTATGTATTATGCATTATTCCTGTGTTCAGCAAGCACCTCAGCTGGTCATGGTTAACTACCTGACAGGGTGACCAAATCTTCATTCCTGAAGGGTCTGGTTTACTAGTAGTCCTTCCTTAATTGGGTGGCTATAATTTTCCATTGACTTTAATCAAAGGGCATGAAAACACCCAGACCCCCAAGGGATCTCCTGTATTCCAGACATATGCTTCCTTACCTCCAGTGTAGAGTAGTAGTCCAATTTCCCTTTAGGAGTCAGGATCAATCACCCCATTCAGCACAGTCACTCTCTTTGCCTATCAATTCAGAGGCTTGAGGAGTCCAACGTGGCCTGGCGGCAGTCTTAACTTCCACTTCAATGTAATCACTGTTGTGTCTTCTCATGGAAGCATTCCTCCCTCTGGAACTAAGACCTCCAGGCCAGCAGAATACAGCAGAGGATGAGATTGCAGTGACAGAAAACAAAATTTTGCTAGTGGGTCACTAGGGAAAATGGCGAGATGAGCCACTCTCATTTCCACCACTTGATTCCTGGACCTGTGAAATAACACCATATAGTAGATGCTGATTCAGAGCATATACAGCCTTCTGTAGAACCTTGCCCCAGGCCTGCAAGGCATTTTCATTTAGCTGGCATTGCAACTGAGTCTTCAACAGGCCATTCCACAACTCTATCAAGCCAGCAGCTTCTAGATGATGGGGAACATAATAAGATCAGTGAATTCTGTGAGCATGGCCTCATTGCTGCACTTATTTTGCAGTGAATTGAGTTCATTGATCAGAAGCAATGTTGTGTAAAATACCAAGACAGTAGATAAGGGACCCTGTAGCTCCATGGATGGTATTTTTGGCAGAAGCATTGTATGCAGGGACAGCAGATTCATATACAGATTTTGTCTATTGCAGTGAGAACAAAATACTGCCTTTTCCATGATAGAAGCAGTCCAATGTAATTAATTTGTGACCAGATAGCTGTCTGACCACCTCACACATTTATTTCTCACAGTCATGATTCAAGTTGTGTCTTCTAAACTCTCCCAGGGTAGATGAGTTTGTCTTAAATGACAAATTCACCCTAACATACTGTTATGGTTAATACTGAGTGTCAATTTGATTGGATTTAAGGATACAAATTTTTGATCCTGGGTGTGTCTCTGAGGGTGTTGCCAAAGTAGATTAACATTTTAGATAATGAGCTGGGAAATGCAGACCCACCCTTAATCTGAGTGGGCACAATCTAATCAGCTGCCATCATGGTTAGAATATAAAGCAGGTAGAAAAATGTGAAAAAAGAGACTAGCCTAGCCTCCCAATCTATATCTTTCTCCCATGCTGGATGCTTGAGCCCTTGAACATCGGACTTCAGGTTCTTCAGTTTTGGAACTCAGATTGGTTCTCCTCAGCCTGCAGATGGCCTATTGTGGGATTTTGTGATTGTGTGAGTTAATACTTAATAAACTCCCATATATATATATGGAATATATATGTTTATTACATTAGTTCTGTCCCTCTAGAGAACCCTGGTTAATATACATACTAATCCCCCTAAGCTTTTAAATTCCTTTCTCTACATTAAACCAAAGCAAGTACAGTATTTCTGACTTGCTAATTATTGGTCATCTTTTGGTCCCTGTTTCAGCCAAACAACAAAACAATTAGAACCCTTTTTAACTCCCTGAGCTGCAACATTAGTTAAGAATCGCTGCTTAATAACCTTATATCAATAATTTAACTTGATCCAACTTTATGTTCCTTTCACCATTATCCCACACCATTAGTATCTATTCCTACACATGTTCCCTGGATTTTTGTCTGTATATACTAGAAAGCACAAAGTAGTTATTTTGGAATATAGTGCACCTCCTCGTTTTACTTATGAGGATTTATACTTCACCTTTAGACACCTTCTGGAAAAGAGGGATCATGGGGATGGGTCCTGAGGAGAGCTATTAGTCTTACAAGATAACTATCTTGGGAGAAGCTGTTAGAGTTTCTGCAGGCAATACACAGTAAATCCCCTCAAATAAGGAAAGAAGATGCTTCCACTATGTCTAGAAAGTCTGCTCCCACTGACAAAAATGATGCAGAATTTAGGGGCTCAATGTCTTAAGCTTCATCAGGATCTTCCCACATATCTCCATTTCATCTTTCAGGAACCCCATTACTTCCTTTGCAATCAAAGGAGTAACAGAAGACAACCTGTGAGGTTGGTGGTTCAAATTTGCATTGTAATTCAGCCAGTTGCATGATAAAGATTTGGTTTTCTACAACCTCAGCCCTGAGCTACAGGAGATAACAGTCTCCTTCAGGGCTCATATAGAAGCTATCAGGCCATTTATGTGGCACTTGAATTGGGATGTTGAATCCTTGAGTGTATCTTTTTCTTTTCCTACTTAATCTAGCAACATTAGGAGCAACCAGTCGATCTCATTATACTTGTTGTTTAGACAGAAGTGTTTAAAATCATATATAACCATGCAGATCCTTGTAAGATTCTTATATGCCATTGATAAATAGTATGCAATGGTGACATTTTGTGTATCTCTACTGTCAGACCATGCCACAGACCATCAGTACTTTTTCTATCGTTGAAAATAGAATCATTAGCATATTTAAATCTAATCAGATTAGAGAGCAGATTTCATAAATCCCACAACCCATTCAGAAAACTCATCTTAAAATTCTGTTTCTCTTAAACAATAAACATAAGATGACAGTCTACAAATTGAAAAAAATAATTTGCAAACCATGTGTCTGACAAGGGGTTAATACACAATATTTATAAAGAATTCATACAACCCAATAGTGGGAAAAATATAATCCAATTAAAATACGGGCAAAAGACCTGAATAGACATTTCTCCAAAGAAGACATAAAAATGGACAACAGGTATACAAAAAGGTGCTCAACATCATTAATCATCAAGAAAATACAAATCAAAATCACTATGGAATATCACTTCATACCCAGTAAGATGGCTATTGACAAACAGTCAAAAGGTAATAAATGTTGGAGAGGTTGTGAAGAAAAAGAACTCTCGTAACACCATCAGTGGAAATGTAGACTGATGTTCCCAATGTGGAAAACAATATAGAAGTTTCTAAAGAAATGAAAAGTAGAATAATCATATGACTCAGCAATATTTTTTCTGGGTGTATACCCAAAGGAAATGAAATTACAACCTCATAAAGATATACGTACTCCCATGTTCATTGCATCATTATTCACAATAACTAAGATATAAAAACAACCTAAGTTCCTGTTGACTGCCAAATGGATAAAGAAACTGTGCTACGTGCATGCAATGGACTATTACTCAGCCTGAAATAATGCACTTTGCCACAACACGATTGAGCTTGGAGAACATTATTCTAAGTGAAATAAACCAGACACAGAAATAAATTTTTCACATTATCTCACTTATATGTGACATTTTAACAAATTGTTTAAATATACAGAGAGAGAGAACAAAACAGTGGTTACCAGATGAAGTGGTGGGGGAAGAGGGAGGTGTAAGTCAAAGGATATGAAGAAGCAGATATGTAGGATGATCAGGTATACAGATCTAATGTGTAGGAGGAGAGCTATGGGTAATAAAATTGTACTGCATATGGCATCAGGCTAAATTAATAGATTTTAGCTACTCTTGCCACAAAAACAACAACCAAAAAAGAAAGGGCAACTTTTTTTTACTATCTATGCATATCCCATAACATCATGTTGTATGCCTTATAATAAATATGCACAATAAGTTTAAAAAACAAAGAATATAATACATATATTGAGTTTATAGAAAGAGACTTCTAGAAGATTATTGAACCACTAGATGGAGGGGTCTTGGGTCTCTAAATGACTGTCTGAAGCAGATCAGCATTACATTTCTTCCCCAGCATGCCACTGACTATGACATACGACATGAGTATGTCATGTCTTTTGGCTATGGCAATTAGTAAGAGAATAAACTGTTAAAACATATTTTTTAAATTTTTACTTTTTAAATTTATTTACCTGTCACCCAGGCTGGAGTACAGTGGCGTGATCTCGACTCACTGCAACCTCTGCCTCCCAGGTTCAAGCAATTCTCCTGGCTCAGCCTCCCAAGTAGCTGGGATTATAGGTGCCCGCCACCACATCTGGCTAATTTTTTGTATTTTTAGTAGAGATGGGGTTTTGCCATGTTGACCAGGCTGGTTTTGAACTTCTGACCTCAGGTGATCCACCTGTCTCAGCCTCCTAAAATTCTGGGATCTCTGGCCACAATGTTGTTAATGGAAAACAAATATTCCTCTAGAACCACTCTCAGTGCCAAAATTTATATTTGTCAGAATTCTCTAGAGAAGCAGAACCAATAATTATCATCTCTTGGTATCTGTTGGGGGTTGATTCTAGGACCCCTCCATCCTTGAGTATACCAAAATCCAGCGATGCTCAAGTCCCTTATATAAAAGTCCCTTATATATAAAAGGATGGTATCTGTATACAACCTATATATATTCTCGTGTATGCTTTAAATCATCTCCAAATTACTTACAATACCTAATGCAATGTAAATGCTATGTAAATAGTTGTTATACTTTATTCTTTAGGGAATAATAACAAGAAAACAAAAAGTCAGTACATGTTCAGTACAGATATACCATACTTCTTTGTTTCAAATATTTTATCTGAAGTTGGTTGCCTCCATATACATATGGAAAGAGAGACAGAGAGAGAGAGAAAAGGAAAAGAAAGAAAGAGAGAAAGAAAGAAAGAAAGAGACACAGAGAAATATATTTATAAGGAATTGACTCATGTGATTATGGATACTTGAAAGTCCCAGGATCTACAGGGTGAGTCAGGAAGCTGGAGTGGAGACTGAGGAAAGCTGACAGTTTAGTTCCTGTCTGGACTGTCAGGCTTGAGACCTAAAAAGAGCGAATGTCCCAGTTCAAAGATCATTAGGAAGAAAGGCCTCTCTGTTACTTAGCCTTTTTGTTCTACTTTGACCTTCCATTGATTAGATGAGGCCCATCCACATTAGCAAGGGCAATATTCTTTACTCAGCCTACCAATTTAAATGTAATCTCATTCCAAAACATCCTCACAGAAACAGAATAATGTTTGTGTAAATATTTGGGCACCATATGGCCCAGTCAAGCTGACACATAAAATTAACCATCATGGCACTACTAAATCTTAGAGAAGAAACTTTCACCATGGCAGAGCCAGGACTCTTTAAAGATGTAACATTTGAGCAAAAAACTTGAATATTATGAAGGAATTGAAGGAATCATGAGATTCTCGGGTAAGAGCCTTTTCTTCACTTACAGAGGGAAGACCAGAGCCAATGACCATGAGTCACAGCAGGTTACATGCTTTAGGCATAGCAAGGATGCTAGGGTAGCTTGTGTGAGAATGAGTGTTGGAAGCAGTGATAATAAAGTTCATAGATATAGTCAGGGTCAGATCACGCATGGCTTTGTAGGACATCAAAAGGCACATAGATTATATTCTATTTGTGACAAATAAGGACAAGAAGAATTTGAGCCTGGAAAGGACATTCTGTGCTTTGAGAAAAAACACAAGATTAGGAGACAAGAATAAAAGTAGGAATATCAATTGAGAGCCTGTTTGTGTAATTCAGTTTCATTTTCTTGAAATAAGACTGCAGAATGTATACTGGCGGGTTGCAGTAAGTGTCCCAATTTGAATGCTGCTCACTACATGGCCCAATCTTTCATGTACACCTTCCTTAAGAATTCTGGAGTAAAGTGTGGAAGCTGACATACATTAAGGTTCTTGACCACCTCTCATCTCAGAGGGCAGATATTACCCTCAGGATTTCCTTTGCAGCATTAGAAGCTGCAGGCTCGTTAGACTCCAAATATGTGAACCACCACCACATGTCAACTTTGATTTAAAGCAAAGGAGCTGGCATTGCTTGAAGGTGAGGTCACTGGAATCAGAGCCTTGATGAAGTTTCTCAGAAAGAAAACATTGTGCTGTGTTTGTGTCTCCCTCACATTCCTCCTTCCCCCTCGCCTCACTTCCCAACACATGTGGGTTGGCTGTTCCTAAGTCCCCAGGGATTGAAGGAAAGGCATTGACTTTGGAGCATATCAAAGAGTCTACACAAAACCAGGGAGAAGTCCTCCTCAACCTGGGCACAGTTTTCCAAGGAAAGATATTCTAATTTTGATGGGAGAAAGAGACTGAGAGAAGAAGCTACTTCAGCCTGTTATAGAAAACAACTCTTGGTGTGTGTTCATGGAATTCGCTACATAATAAGGAAGCTGATTCTCCAGCTGTGAGTCAGAGTCTGGCTGATGTAAAACGATGAAAGAAAAAGCCCCTAGAGGTTTACACACAGGCAAAATTTCCAGGATTGTGTCCCCATTAACAAAGGCTGGGACCAGGGAGTAAGGTTACCTGGGTTTCAAGATCAGCCCATTCATAGGCGTCATGCAAGCCTGAGCTGGTTAATTTTCTCCTTTGGCTTCAGTGTCCTCTTTTGTAAAGTAGGGGTAATAATGTTATTTCCTTTGTAGGGTTAATATGAGGATGAGGAGACATAATGCATGGGAAAATGCTTTGTAAATTCCAAAGCTATTACCAGTATAAATTTATTTTACTTCATACCACTCAACTAATATTTATATTGAAGATCCCTCTGCTTCTATTCCTGTTCTAGGTCTGGGGATTGAACCACAATCGGATACCTAGTGGAGACAGAAATTTAAAATCATGTTTGTTTGTAAAAGTGAAAGTGTTGGTAGGTGTAAACAGTTTGATTCCTTAGAAGTGAGTTGGAACTCACCTTAGAAAATAGTTACTAATTGTATATCCAAAATTCCTTTCTACTGCAGTCTTTCTGTCTCAGAAGATGCTATTATATGATACCCATCCAATTGCTCAAAACAAAAGCATAGGAGTCTTTGTTTATTCTTTTTTATTTTTTATTTTTATTTTTTTGAGACAGAGTCTTGCTTTGTTGCCCAGGCTGGAGTGCAGTGGCATGACCATGGCTCAATGCAGTCTCAAATTCCTGGGCCCAAGTGATCCTCCCACCTCAGTCTCCTAAGTAGCTAGGACCACAGGCATGCACCATCACCACACACAGCTAGCCCAGCTTATTTATTTATTTATTTATTTAGATACAGGGGTCTCCCTATATTGCTCAGGTTGGACTCAAACTCCTGTGCTCAAGCAATCTTACTGTCTCAGCTGCCCAAATTATTGGGACTATAGGTGTGAGCCACTATACCCAGCCAATTCTTTTCTTTACTCTTTCCACATCCAGCCTATCAGAAAGTCCTACATCCTCTTCCTGAAGAAAATATCTTGAAATCTCTCCTCCCCTGCCCATCTCTACTGCTATCACTCTGATGCAAGGCCTTCTGTCACTCTGCCTACATAAAAGTTACCAACTGCTTTCTCTGTCTCCAGTATTAACATTTACCCTACAGCAAACAGGTCTTAAAGATACCATACCATTTCTTCGGGAAGCTGAGGCAGGAGAATCACTTGAACCTGGGAGGTGGAAGTGGCAGTGAACCGAGATCACACCACTGCACTCCAGCCTGGTGACATAGCGAAACTCTGTCAAAAAAAAA
>NW_016806398.1:235525-239664 GCF_001698545.2 Rhinopithecus bieti
AAAAAAAAAAAAAAAAAAAAAAAAAAAAAAAAAGCCATACCATTTCTTGCTAACCCCTCTATCCACCTAGATTTCCAACTCCTTAGCATGGCCACTCATGCCTTATGTCATCTGGCCTCTGTCTTCTGGCTAATTTCTCTCACCAACGGTTTAGTCTACTGTAAGCACACTGGCATTCTTGCTGTACTTCAAGAGAATGTTACTGCTATCTTGGGGCATTTCACTGGCTGTTTCCTTTTCCTGCAAAGCTCTGATCCCGGATCATTTTGTGTCCTTCTCAGGTCTCAGCTCAAATGTCTTGACCTCAGAGAAGCTTCTGTCACCACTCAATATAACGACTGCCAGCCTAGTCACTTTCTCACTATGCTGCTTTTTGTTTCCTGAGCATTTATCATTATTTGCAATGATCTTGTTCACTTGTTTACATCTTTGTTGTCCATGGTCACCTATCTCAGAAACTCTGTGGGAATTGGCATCTTTTTATCTATCTAGTTCAGTACTGTACTTGGCTGCCAATCTCACCATGATGTACAGGAAACCCCATCAGGTCCACAATCAACAGCTTCAGAGTGGATCCAAAGGTTCCTTTTATTTTTAGAAAAGCACTTCATAGTACCTTTTAGGGATAAATCTAAAAATCTAACCCACCTAAATCCACCCTAGTTATGCAGGAAGATCTAAGGTGAATGACAGGATCTAAGTAAATTCTGCAGATTTAGATAAGTTTTGTGTCCAGTGGTATCAATTGGGTGTTTTGTGTTTTTAAAAAAACAAATCATGCTTCAGAAAATTGCTTCCCTGGAAAACAGTATTTTTCCTAAATATGGATTTTTACTTACCCGGAGCTATAAATCATGGGGTGTTCTTGTGGAAGTATCAGCAGTTGCATATAAGAGGAGAGTAGATGGAAAGGAATTGTCAGCAGGGGTATGTTGATTGGATATATTCATCATCTCACTCTGGCGAAAAGCTTGTTAAAAAAAGAAAAAAGAAAGGAATGAACAGAACACAGCATTAGAAAGAACACAGACTAAATACCCTTACTTGGTATTATTTACCAAAGCACGGACATGTACCAAACAAGGAAGATTGTCTACTCTGGATCAAGGGGCCATAATAAGTGTAAGTAGGTAAGTGGGGGATGTGAGTAGGGGTGGGATGGCACTGGGAACTGACACCTGCTTTTAAAGGAAGACTGAGAGCTAGTCAGGTATGAGTAGGTAAGGAACCATGGCATTGCATTTGACCTGTGGATTCTGAATGAAGCCACTTCTAGTGGCAATTATAAGTTACTCTCTGTGTTGTGTATCGATTTCGATATCCCCAGCTTCTTAGGAGTGTCCCCTCACCCTTGGTCAAGTCAGGAGGTCGGAATGATCCTAGCCCACTGAGGACACTGTGCCCACTGGAGTGGCAATCTGGTGAGGACCAATGGCAACCAATGAAGTTAGATGATATCACAACCAAGAGGTAGATGGCAGGAAATAAATAAAGAAATGGCTCTGCCTACATGTGATAAAGTGGAACTTCGAAAATCTACAGGATCAAGAGATATAGGTGGGGTGGAGCACCATCTTTTGGCAATTAGGCTGGTTGAAGCTGATACTAGAGTAATTTTGCTATAAAAGGAAATGTGGCTTATTTTAGAGTACTGAGCTGCTTGTCTAGAGGAAAACAGCTCACACAGAGATGAGGAAGACATAGCTCACAGGATACCTACAGTTGGATAAGCTATTTCAGTGCCTTTCAGGACTCACATGATCTTTTTGATGCCCCTCAATGAGCTATGCACAAGTGTTCATTTTTCAATTCCCATTTTGGAAAATAGCTGAGCCCTTTACAAAGCCTAGCAAGAACTCCACATGGGAGGAAACATAGAAAAGGGCTTCTGCAAACTTATCCCGAAGAAACAAATTATTCAGTCTGGAAGGGAAGATCAAGTCAATCACACATTCTGGAAGAGGTAAGTTACCCAACATATTCTTAAGTTTATGTTGCACACAGGCCTGGTTCCACAGGCATGAGATCAGTGCAGCCACACAAGACCCACACTCAGAAAGGAACCATACTTTCGGCTTAAAGCTCCACAGTCACTTTCTTGAAATCATTAATTTTTTCTTTGAACTTGTATTGTGGAAGTGAAATCTGATAGGACAATGGAGTATATTTCAGCACTTGGAGTCTTAGTCCTATGGACCCTACAGCCTGCTGTCTTCCCACCTCCCCTGGATAGGTTTTCAGCCACCTGCTCCAGGTCCCTGGTACTTGGCACCTGGGATTCCAACCAGCCATCCCCTCCAAGCCCCTGCTCTGTGATTGTTGCTGCCCTCCCGCCAGGATTGTGAGGACCCTGGTAGTGTCATCAGGGGTGAGAAGCCTATGTTCGCTGTCATCATCCATCTCCAGTTGGGGTCTGCACATGGTGCAGGGTGGCCAGATCAGGATCAGACGTGCATGCCCTGTGGTGTCTCCAGAGGTGTACAGCAGCAACATTCCCTGCCACAGGTCAGTCCCAGTATTAAGACTGCAATTCTTTAGTGGTTTCCTGTCCCAGTGGGTTGGAGCAATGAACTCTGAAAAGAAAAGACTGAATTCTGTGCTCCTAGGTAGGGCATTCCACTCCAGTGTGGAGGTTGATGGGAAAGGAAACCAGGCAGCCAGATGCACACAGCAGATTTTGGAACAGACCTTGGTTACCTGAGAGGGTCTGCTCACATGCAATAAGTATCTCCCTGTTAGAGAGAGGGTGACATTAAATAGTGTTAAATAAAGTTTATATGAAGTCATAGGTTTGGACTGAGCTCCTGCACTAGGCCAAACAGACAGAACCGAAATGGGGTTACTTATGTGGAAGTTCCACACCACCAAGCTAAAACTAAGTTGTTTATCTGACTTTTCAAGAAGTCAGAAGAGAGAGAAATAATAGCTAAATCCCCAAACAGGTCAGTTTTAGCCTCATGATAAGAAAGTCACCTTTGCTTTAACTTTTATAAGGAAAATAACTTTGAAACAACCAACCCACTTTTTATTCTGTTTCTGCTTTCCTTGGCACTTTTCTGTCTATTAAGTGAATTTCCTCTGCTTAACTCATCAGAACACTCATACTATTTGATAAAATGAGGTGCTGTCCAATTCTGGAATCACAAAAGAAAGCCAATTAAGGTCTTTAAATTTATTGTAATTTTGTCTCTTGACAATAGCAAACACAGAACAATATGACAACTTGGGAGGAGACTGGCGAAGAAGGAAAATATCATATTTTAATATAGTTTGTGGCACTTTTCTTATTTGTTGAACAAGGAGCCTCACAAATTGTATAGCCAGCCTTGGTTGCATGCATAGTTTTGTGGCTCTTCAGGTAATCCTTGTGTTCCTACCTACAGCCTTTATACGGCCAAGAAGGCAAGCCTGGACATTTCTCAAAGACAATGCCAGGTCTTAGAACGTTGAAAAGCTGAGAAATCTGGTGATAGAGGCAAGAGAGAAGGATAGGAGCAAAATGGGCATTAGTTGAAAGTCTGAGAAGATAAGAGCTGTCTCCAAAGTTTCAGTTTAGCCAGCTCACTGCACTTTCTAGAAATGGGTGGGAGGAGCTCCTAAGCAAAATCTATCCCTTAAAAAACCAATCTGCAGAACTATGTGAAGTCAACAGCATGGCTAGAGGGTGTGTTTCCTATTGGATTCTTAGGGGGTTTTTAGGTGTTTTTTTCACCCAAATATGCCCAAGACAAACTTAAATGTTACACTTGTAAAACTCCAATACATCAGAGAGGAGAAAGCAAAAGAAACATCTTAGAGTTCACCCCATACAATTTACAGATGGGGAGTAAGAGATCTATACCACCACCAAGGGGGGCAGAAGAAATGCTCAAATGTATCAGAATAACCTGGTTAGTGACAGAATTTGGAAAATAACTTCTGAGACCCAATCCAGGGAAGTTTCCACTAAATCTGAGCCCTCTTTCTTTCTCTTTCTTTTTCTTTCTTTCTTTCTCTTTCTTTCTTTCTTTCTTTCTTTCTTTCTTTCTTTCTTTCTTTCTTTCTTTCTTTCTTTCTTTCTTTCTTTCTCTTTCTCCCTTCCTTCCTTCCTTCCTTCCCTTCCTTCCCTCCCTCCCTCCCTCTCTCCCTCCCTTCCCTCC
>NW_016806398.1:243103-250891 GCF_001698545.2 Rhinopithecus bieti
TCTTTCTTTCTTTCTTTCTTTCTTTCTTTCTTTCTTTCTTTCTTTCTTTCTCTCTCTCTCTCTCTGTCTCTCTTTCTTTCTTTCAATGGCTTTCATTTTTACAAATATTAAATGTGAAAAGGCCAGAATTTGCCTTAAAATATGATACCATGTGTGGAGTGTCTACTATATAACAGGCCTTGAACATTCACAGTTTAACATACAACAGTCTTGTAAATATATTATCATGGCCCCATTTACAAGAGAGGATGTGAAGGCACAGAGAGTACAAATTGTGTAGTCTGTATATGAGCTGAGATTTAAATCCAGGTTAGTATAACTCTAAGCATGTTATAATGGGTTTAGTGAAACCCAAAATTCAAATCCACCTGGAACTTGTAAATATGACCTTATTTCAAAAGGGGGTCTTTGCAGCTCTTGATCTGAGGTCATCCTGGATTACCTGGATGGGTCCTGAATCCAGTGAAAAGTGTCCTGACAGGATACAAAAGAAAAGATATGGGATATAGTTTGCCTGTGTCTTCGCCAAAATCTCACTGGAGTTGTAGTTCCCATAAACCCTACATGTCGAAGGAAGGGACCTCATGGGAGATAATTGAATCATGGGGACGGTTACCCTCATGCTGCTGTTCTTGTGATAGTGAGTGAGTTCTCATGAGATCTGATGGTTTTACATGTGGCTTTTTCCCCTTTAGTTTGGCACTTCTCCTTCCTGCAATCCAGTGAAGAAGGGTGTGCTTGCTTCCCCTTCCACCATGATTGTAATATTTCCTGAGGCCTCCTCAGCCAGACAGAATTGTAAGTCAATTAAATCTCCTTCCTTTATAAATTAACCAGTCTTGGGTAGTTCTTTATATCAGCATGAGAATGGACTAATACAGACACACAGAGAAGATGATGTAAAGATAGAGGCAGAAAACTGGAATGATGTGTCTATAAGTCAAAGAATGCCAAGGATTTCTGGCAGCTCCTAAAAGCCAGGAGAGAGGCATGAAATAGATTCTACCTCAAAGCCTCCAGAAAGATTCCACTCTGCTGACACCTTGATTTTAGACTTCTGCCCACCGACCTATGAGAGAATAAATTTCTGTTGGCTTATGCCACCAAGTTTGTGATAATTTGTTATGACATCCCTAATAAATGAATACCTTTCTTTTTCACATCTTATGGCTTCTTATATATACTTTTCTTTGTTTTGCTTCCCTTTTAGTCTCAAGGCTTGTCCCAACAGGAAGATTTTATAGATAATGGATAAAAAGGAATTAAAAGAAAACATCCCATATCTGATTGCTATTTTCAAAGCCATTTCTGGATCAGTTGATTCCATTATACAAGCAAGAATTCTGAAAATGAATTTCCTTGGAAAAATGAGAGGAAGCACCCCTAATAAATTACAAGCCATTGCTCCAGTTGCTTTTTGTTAAGAAAAAAAAGAACAGACCACTGAAATGATTCATAAATCATGTGATTTTAATACTGATGATACCATACAGAACTTTGTTGTTTACCAGGACTTTTATTTCACATGCATGATCTCATATCATTCCCAAGTCAAGCCTATTTTTTTTTGTGTTATTTTATTCATGAAAATACAATGGATCAGTGAGTTACCTGCTCAGGGCACCATGATTAGTATGTGTCAGAATAGGGACTTAAGCTCAGCTCACTTGCTCAAATGCTTTTACCATTATGAAAGAAAGGCACAATCCCCTTGTATTCTTGATGGAGAAGTGTCTTACTTGTTGAACTTTTTGTAGAAGTAGAAGACAGGCCACAAGACAATTGGAAGGATTACACTCCAGACTTTTGCTTTTCTTATCTGGTCTGGTTCAAAGCATTTTCTGAATAAAGAAACATTTTATTGTGTGAGGCATTTTGGAATTCAAAATTGGGATTAAAGCCATAAAACTACCAGATGTTTTGGAGCAAAATCTCTAAACATGCTAGAGAATGTACTGTGATGCCCACCACTTGAACACACTTGAGACACAGACTTGGAAGAGGAGCCTCATTTTTCTAGTTTCTACCAGTGGTCATATTCAGGGTAGTGCTAAAATGGGAGTAGGGGGAACGCTTTAAAGCTTATGGCATTTGTGCATTTTTTCTTGCCTTTATAATTTGACACTATCCCTGAAACATAGAAGATATTGTCTTCATTTTACAGGTGAGGAAACTGAAGCTTAGAGGAATCTAATGACTTACCCAAGGTAACACAGCAAGAAAAGCTTCGTGGCTGGGGTTCTGATTCTGGATTTACACACTCCTCATTCCGCCATACTTTATAATGAAATCACACTGTAGAGGTAAATTTAATTCCTGTTAATGGACCAGAAATTGTACGAAGTGTCATCTGCAGGGTAGGATGCTGAGGACAGAAATCATTAATGGCTCCAAGTAGCTCACAGTCAAGTAGGAGAAAGGGGGAAAAATGCCTCAGCACAGTACCTACATTACAACTACCATTCTGAAGTCAGTTGTCCCTCCTTATGTGTAGGGAATTGGTTAAACAACCTTGAGAGTATACCAAAATCCAAGTATGCTCAAGTCTGTGTTATAAAATGGCGTACTATTTGCATATAATGTACTCACTTCTTCTGTATACTTTAAATCATTTCTTGACTACTTATAATACTTAATACATTGTAAATGCTTTGTAAATAGGTGTTTAACTCTATTGTTTAGAGAATAAAGACCAATAATGAGTCTGTACATGTTCAGTAGAGATGCAATTATTTTTTACTATTTTTAACCTATAATTGAATCTATGGATATGGAACTCATGGATACAGACAGCCAACTTTCCTTACAATTTTAATACTTTATACCTGACCCTTTACCATCAGCTCTATGTAGTTAGGCATGTACTCTGTACTATCTAGCATGCCAACTAGAAACAAGGTTTTGACTATTAGTAATTAATACAATACAGAAATGTACTAGCTGTTTTATTTAGAATGCTGATAATTGACAATTCCAGGGCTGGTTCTGTGGCTCAATGACACCATCAAGGACCTAGGTTTTTATCTATGTGCTTTTTATCTCATGGTTATAGAACAGCTGCTCCAGCACCAGACCTCACATACTCGTGTCCTAAAGCAAGGTAAAAAGAGTTCTGTAAAATGGTTCTCTTTTTATCACAAACTTACTTTGAGCCAAGCATTGTACTTCTCTTATTTAATTTTCATTGAAACAAAACAACTTTGAGAATATCACATTTTCTACATCTTACAGGTAAGGCAATTAGAGGGGTCATTCAATTTGTCCCAGGTATGAGCTCAGAATTCAAACTCTGGTCCAAAATGTTCTGAGGGATAGTGCTTTAACCATCAAGATGCTATAAAACTTGCTTTGCTAAACATGATAACCCCATTAAGGTAAAATTCATACATTAATCATATATTTGTAGGCTTATCATATAGTGGTTCAGTTATTAAAATTTATTTCCCTCCTTCATTTTACAGACAAGGACACTATAGCACAGAAGAAAACTTTGAAAGTCATACCACTGTTTAGAATGGAGAGCCAGGTCCCAGACCTCAACTCACGTCTCCTGCTCTGCCTTTCTCCTTTTACCACCTTGGTTTCATTCTATTTATGACTAGGATGGGATGGGCTTAAGATGAGTATATGCTTTATATGTTTCAGTGAGAAGGTGGGGAAAGGGAAGCAGAGAGGGGTATACTTTGCTGCCATATCTCAGGCAAGGCTCGAATACCAAGAATTTCCCTCCCTTTCTCATGAGAAACTGTCAGGAAAGAAACCACTTCAAGATGCTGCTATCTTCCTATGCGGGGAGGGGTGGGAGGGAAGGAAAAGAGTGAAAGAAAAGAAAGTAAAAGAGAGCCTAGAATGTCTTTCCATCTACATTACCAGAAAAACCACTCTTTTAACCATTGCTTACCTGCTTACATCAGATGAGAGACTTTTTAAAATCTTTTTTTTTTCTTTTTTTTTCATACCTTCACTTCCTGAGGTTTAAGACAGTGCTGGTGAACATAAGCAAATGAGGTGGAACAGTGTGCTTACGTTTGCCCAGGCTGAGAGAATCATTCCTCTAATGTTCTTTCTATTCTTTTCTCATTTTTTTCTCATTCTTGGCTATGCTATTTTCACTTTCTCTGCACTGAAATCTTTCCAAGGCTCATGATTCCTTAAGTCTTATGTATGGTCCATAGAAAACAGACTCATGATTCCTTGTTTTGATAGCAATTTTCAATTAGCTTAGACCCTGGTGATCCTCTCCAAGGTCCTGTGATTTTTGTTGCCTCATTGAAGGTAACTGATGAATTTCGGTGGGGGATGGAGTAGAACCTAATAAAGAATTGTACCTCCATAATAGAAAACAAAAGCCAATAATATTTTACATACATTCTGAAAATTGAAACTATAGAGAGAATGTAGCATGCATATTGAGGTCTTAAATCAGCCTAATTTGCCAGACAAATTAGGTAATTAACAAAGGTCTTCTTAAAGGGTCATTAGCAAAGTAAGATTTGAACATGCGACAATTACAATACATGCTTTTCTCATAAAACAGCCAACATGATGACTAGTAATTAACCTCAGAACTGACAGAGCATTATTCCTTCTGTTTCTTTCCTAAGCAAAATTGTGCCAAAATGTCAAGGAAATCCCAAGGGATCTGTTAATTTTCTCAGTGCAAATTAATGTTATGTATTTATTATTTATACCATACATTTGACCAAACAAAATCTATTTGGCATCTCAATGGTAATAATGTCAGTATCTTGAAATCTTATTTCTCACAATCTATAGTAAAATGATTTCAAGTCATATCTCCTACTTACAGAGACAATATGTCTAGTTTTCTTTTCATAGAACAGGAGCTCTAGATAATATACTGTGTTTATTAAATGGAAAGTAACTAGCATTTTTTGAGCACATATAAAGTGCTAGGTATGAAACTAGACAACATTTTCAGTTCATTTAATTCTTCCTACAACCTTATAAGGTAGGTTTTATTAATCCCATTTCATGGGTAAGAACCCTGAGGATTAGAGGAAAGTAAAATTATTGGAATAGGATCCATCTGGTTTGTAATCCTGTGCTTTCTTTTACACCACAGTGCATATGCACACACACTTACAAACATGTATTATAAGCCCATTTATATTTTGCACTGAAATTCTTCGAATATGACTGTAAGGCAGAGCATGAAAAATGATCCATTTAGGTTGAGTCCTTCTAGAGTCACACATTCAGAAGTCAACAAATGCAAGGCATACAATTGTCATTTGTGATACTTTTCAAATATCTAAGTGTATCTGTGAGAGACAGAACCTGTGCTAGCTTGATGACACTCATTGCGCAGACTAGCCATGAACCTTTCCGAAGAATGTGGAGAAGGAGTGGCAAACACAATGTGGCTGCGTCCTGTCCATCTCCTTAGGTTGTCTGGATGTTTCTTCCTCCAGGAATCGTTCCGACTGCAAACAGAGTGTTTCTTTTTCCCTGAATTCCCTTTTTTAGAGCAATGTTGCTACCACACTCATATACACACAGATTATCTGGAACATATGTCAAAATGCAGTAGGTCTGAGGTGGTGTCTGAGACCCTGCATTATTAAGCTTCCAGGCAATACTGGTGCTGCTAGTCCATAAGGTACTCATTGAATATAGCAAGAGTTTCAAGCACTCTCCACTTCTTGACTTATCTGATTTTTTTTTTTTTTTAATTTATAGGCCTTACTTCTCCGACTGAATTATTGTCATTTTCTTGGCAATCTGATTGCAGTTTTAAAAATTCATGTTCAAGAACCTCCCTGAACAATCTAAATGGACATTCAGTGACACTATCACATACACTTGTTTTAATTATCAGACTGGGATTTATCCTCTCTCTCCACACCCCTATACCTGCCCACACACATAATAGAGTAAGAGCGTAATTTTTTTACAGCTGGAACCCACACATTAAAAGATTACGTGATACACAGTAGACAAACTCTTTTTTTCTTACTACCAATTTCATTTTCTTTGTAGTTAATGTAAGATTCTACCATAAACATGGTATGGTAACTGTAATAGTTTTCTGTGTTCTTTAAAGTTCATTATTTTTGTAGTTTATAGGAGAGCAGTTAGGCTGAATTGAGGGCTACTAACCAAAAATGCCATATTAAACGAAAAGTTTTGTGTATGGATATGAGTGTCTGTGTAAGTATAAAATATGCATAGCATAAAACATAAATGTATATATGTATTTCCACTTGGATTCCTATCCTATCTGTGCTGTTTTTTGAGATTCTTGATTAAAATTAAGTAAAGTACAATCTTTTTCCTGAGAAGAAAATCCAGTATTGATTTTCTTTATTGACCAATCATACATTGCAGCATAAATATTTATGATGGCTGCACATAATAAAAAAAATAAGTTAAATACCACAGAGGAAAATGAAATGTAAATGGGAAAGGATTCCTCATGGGTAATACATCACTTTATAATCTTATGTTACCCTAAGAAGCACCTAACAGCTTTCTAGAATCAATGCTCAGATTACAAGACCTTCATCATCACAAACAGACATTTGCAATTTGGTCTCCTGTCCTCTTGGGGCTTACTCGTGTCAGGTTTATTTGGCGATTTAGCAAGTGAAATACAATATATATGCAAAGCCCTTCTAAAGTGGCCAGGTGTTTAAATTGAACTCTTCTAATATTTTAGAGCATTTTTGTAGACTCCCCAAATGTCAGAGTTGAAAGGAGCCATAGAGATCATTATTCCATGGTTCTTATTTTATGGTGAAGGGAAAGAAAGTACAGAGAGGAAAAGTACTGGTCTGAGATCACACACAGCACGCTGTTAGTTGAGCAAGAATTGTATGTGGCTCCCAGTCTTTCAGTACAGTGTCTCTCCTGAGCAAGTCTCTAATTTTGCAGAGCTGAGAGTGATGTGGAAAGGGCAGCAGGGATGCAGTATGAGTAGAGTGTAGATAGCTCAGATAATAAAAGATGAATTTTCCTTAAATACTTAGCCAGGCAGGTTTAAAATTCCAAAGGACACAGTAAAACAATAAACAGCAGCTCTATTTTTTTCTGGAGTTGTTAATGACTTGGTTGGAATATACAGAGACAGCCATTTGGTTGTACATCAGTTTCTGTCTTATTGATCTCAGAAGGCTGATGAATGATACTGAAGGGTTTTGAGTGTCAGTCTCTAAAAGTCTTTAAGTGGTAGTCGCAAAGATCTTTAAGAAAAAGTGGGTCCTCACTGCCACCATCTTTTCATTACTTAGTCTTGTGAGGCCAGTAACTTCCATTTTATAGACTCAGGCCCTTTTGGTAATTCAAGAAGGTGGAAGATGGGATACCCCAGTGAATATTATCTACAGGAGTTAGAGATTCTAAATGTACAATGCACACGTGTTTGAATGTGAGCAATATTAGTAAATTAAAATTTATGTCATATAGTTAAAAATACACTACGCATTTATCTTCTACATACTATTTATGGGAAAGAGAAAGAGAACGTAGGATTTCTGGCTTTTTTATTATCTTTCAGTCTCCTCCCAATTACTATAGCAGGAAATACATAACGCTTCCCTTCTTTGTCATCAACCTCCCTAAACATGCTTACTGAACAAGATTCTCAAATGGCAAATGGTTATGAAAATACACTTCAGTGAGATAACTTCAGGGATCAGACACATATCTAAACTGGGTAGAGATTATAAATCCTGTATTCAAAACTGTTATGTTTGTCCTCAAAAGAAGTCCTTTTGGGTGAAATATGTGTGTCTCTGTGTGTGTGTATGTAATTATATATATATA
>NW_016806398.1:251079-339333 GCF_001698545.2 Rhinopithecus bieti
TATATATATATATATATACACACATATATATACACACATACATATATACACACACACCTGCATGTATATATTTTTAAAGAAAAGAGCAGAAGAAAGTAATAGTTGCTATCTTGCATCAAAAATGCAAATATTCATGGTAACTTGAGTATTCATACCAGGTGAGAAATCCAATGCAGTTTGAGAGTTAAAAGAACTCCCTCAGTAGCTCTAAAACCAGAGTCCGGATGACGAGAAGGATACCTGATGTTTGAATTGCCTTTGCAACTACATTTTTAGGGTGTTCAAATTGCTGCTCTCTAACATTTACAGTTCTCTGCAGCCATAATATACCTCCATGGGATTTGAAAGGAGATCAAAGAAGCAGGAAAGATATTTCTATTCCCAAATTCTTACTAGGAAAAGATCGGTACATGTCAAATAGCTTTTAATGTCCACAAACCCAGTTCTGTATACACACAAGGTCATTTCCATTAGTAAAACCTACACTTTTGTCACCGAAAATCTGTTCAACTCCAAAGAGGAAAGAAACTCTGCTATGAATGTTAATAGTTATAGATGTTAGCCTTCAAAGGAACTTTCTCAACATTTTAAGTCCCTTTCCCATTGGTTACAGAATATAAACGTGCCTTTTATTAAGAGAACTTGCTCTACATAAATTCCTACTTTTGCTTAAATAATTGAAGTAGGTGCAGGAAAAGTAGAATATTTTGAAGAAAGGATTTTTCACTTTGTAAACAAGCCTTGACAAATTTCAGAAAAGCATACTGTATGCATAGCATATCTCTTCTCTAATATCCACAATGCACATATATTAAAATGCAACAGAAGCAAAAGTAAACAAATTAAAATGATTTTGTCTACAGAGGAGGGAGGAGACAAATAGAGGTTACAAATAAAATCTAGATTTCTCTGAATGTATCTCATTTTGTAAATTTTACTTTGGAGCCATGTTAAATATATTACATCATTCTAAAAAATAAATCAAAAGAAACCTGGAAATATATAAAAATTGAAAGCAAAACATAATAAATGGATGTGTGTATTCAGTTGGTGACAAAGAAACACACGGACAATTTATTTTAGTTGACTATAAAGCACAATAAAGTGTAAATATATACCAAGAACAAAATAAAATGCAAGAAACTTCTTAACTTGCTTTCAGCAGTCATATTGATAGTGCTTGGGAACCAAAATTTTTCATCAGATAATTTAAAATCAAGATGTTAAGCAAACCCCAAATTACCTGATTTTGAATTAGAAATAGTATGACCTTGTGAAATATTTTATCTTGAAAATATACATATTTCCTAGTTCTGTCCAGAGAAAAGCATTAGAAACAATGTTTGACCAGTACTAACCAGTAGCAAGAAGTCCCTCTAAGTTCCAGGAGACTGCTTCAAGATGTCAGTTCCCACTAACGAGAACAAGGACACCTTGAAGAAATGATTAATTACTTCCGGATCTGGTGTCAGAAACTTATGAGATGAGCCTGAGATATTGTATCATACCTAGAAAGCAACTCTATTAAGAAATGAGAATATGTCAAAAGGACTTAGGAGTTCCCCAAAAATATTCTCAGGAGTTGGCCAAAAAGTGGGAGAGTATGGGCCACAAAAAAGACTAACTGAAATAGATTAAAACATATGCAATGTTTTATAATCCATGAGTTCATAAGGATACCTTTAAACAAAATCACAAACTCACATTTTCACCTTTGTATGAGCCAATATATTCTGAAAACTTCTAAACAAGAAGTAAAATGCAATTATTAATTCATCTTCTCCATAAGAACTGTATCTTATATATCCAAATATTTATGGAAGAAAATATTTATTTATAGAACAATTGCCGCTATTAAACCTAGGGGTAATAATAGAATCTCAACATTTTGGCATCTCTCATGAAATAATAATAAATCTAGACAATGAACATTCATGGATTTTAAAATCTTAAGTGAAATGCCAATGAGGAACTTTCAAAAGTTTAATCATCATTTAGCTCCTACTTGTAAGTGAGAATATGCAGTATTTGGTGGAGAGTTCTGTATATTAGCTAAATGATAAGAGCACATGGACACATAGAGGGGAACAACACACACTGAGGCGTATCGGGAGGTCAAAGGCGAGAGGAGGGAGAGGATCAGAAAAAACAGCTGATGAGTACTAGGATTAATAACCGGATGATGAAATAATCTGTAGAGCAAATCCCCATAACACAAGTTTACCTGTGTAACAAACCTGCACAGGTACCTCTGAACTTAAAGTTAAAAGTCTGGCATTGTGGAAAGATTTTAAAAAAAAAGAGTAAGATAAATTAGTTAAGTCATGGATATGCCAAACACTAAGTTTGGAAACTTAAAAAGAAGCAAGAGACAACAATTAATAATTCATAATAAATCTGATAAGGTCTAAAAATTGTTCAATCACATGGAAAACACTTGAATCAACTAATTAATCTTAACATCAGAAGAATAGACACCATCAACAAACATTAATTATCTTCTGATATGATGGAATAGGAACCGATATGTTGCCTCTTATAAAGTATTCAAACCTTACCAGTTCACAGAAAATACAAGACTAAAGTAAGATATTAAATAAAGATGCAATATAAAAATTCAGGATGAGAAAAATTCTGCAAGACAAAATACCAAGTTTCTGCAACACACAAATTACATACAATCTCAGGTGCACAAACACATACTCACAAAGAGGGATAAGGAACCTGCACATTAAAATACATCGCAGAGACATATCATTCAGATTGTTTTAGATCTTGTTTGCATCCTGCCTTAACACTATGTGAAAATTATATATTTTAGACAATCAGGGAAGTCTGAATACTGGGCACATATTTAACAACATTAAGGGATTTTTTTGGTATGATCTTTGTATTGTGGCTTTATTTTTCTGAAATATTCTTAATTTTAGATCTGTATATTGAAATATTTATGTTTGAATGACCAAGTGGTGTCTGCATTGGCTTCAAACTATTCCAGTAGTGTCTTGGGTAGAGGGGAGACAGGGGCAAGGAGACGGGGCAAATGAAACAAGATTAACAACATATTAAAACTAGTTAAAGTTAAGTAGTCACTATACTAATTTCTCTCTGTGTGTATATGTTTGAATATTTCAATGATAAAAAGTTTTTAAAATGGTAAAATAGGGTTTAACACATATTTCTTATAATGATAAACCACACTAAAGAATTAGTACATTTTTATAGCAAGTAACAGAAACCCAACTTAAACTAGGTTAAGCAAAAGGGGGAAAAAAGGAAATGTATTTGATGTATTTGTTTAAATTACTGAAAGTTCCAGCGATGGAGCTGGCTCAGAAACTGAAGATTCAAATGTCAACTTGTTCCATTTCTTTTTCCTTTTAGCCCATCCCTGTCTCTCTGTATCCCCATCTTTCCTGTTTCCCTCATCCTCTCTCTCCTCTTGTTTCCACTTTTCTTTGTAACTCATTTTTCCTTACTGCAGCCAGCATTACTCTATGAGAAGAGGGAGAGAAATCCAATAATATACAATCCCAGTTTAGTATCCCTGGAAAAGACAGACACTCTCTCAGTGAAGGTCTTACTGGTTTCAAGAACAGAGTTGAATTGAGTTATTATAAACCCCAGTCATGGCTCAATCACCTCTAGTCCACTTAAGGATCCTCTCTGGTTTACTTTATTCTAATTGTTGGCTCTTTCATCCCTAATTCTTATTATCATTTATTTTCCCTGACCCTTAGAGAAAATATTGCCTCATTTTTTGTTATAATATACTTTTCTATATAAGTACCTTTGTAAAATACATATTATGGTTTTGCATGCTTATATACTTGCAATAAATATCTCATCTGAAACTAATCTTTTGTGCCTTTAAAATATTGTTTTAAAAATAATTTTATTCGTGTGTATTTACATGCAGTAAGATGCACAGTTCTTAAGTGTACAGATAAATGAGTTTGACAAATGTCCATTCCCATGTAATGGACACCTTAGTCAAAACACAGAACATTTCCATAACCCTGGAAAATGTCCTTCTCTCGCTTTACAGTAAATCCCAAATTAGATGCAACTACTGTTATGATTTATATTACCACAGATTAGTTTTCATGTTTAACTTCATAAACATGGAATCATATAGTACGTACTCCTTGATGTCTGGCATCTTTTATTCTACTTAATGTTTGTGAGATTCATCCAAGTGTTTGCCTATATCAGTAATTTTTAAATTACTATTTTGTCACTTATCAATATTCTACAGTAAAAGTATAACGCTATGTTTTAAGAAAGGTATTTGTGCATCTAGTTCCTTTCTTCTGACTACTTCATAGTATTGTGCAATATGCACCCTGTATATTTTAATCATCCAACCCCCTGGTCACAGACACTTAGGTTGTCTCTCAACCCCTACCAGCAGAAAATAGTGCTGCGGTAAACATCTTTGAATCCATTCCCTTTGGGATCTGTGTGAGAATTGTTTGGAGCCAATAAACATTCTCATTTCATTTTAAAAAATTGCTGTCTAGAATGCTCACATCAGTTTTCATTCTTCTTAGAAACACTTCCAGGCATCGTTTACCCATATAATGGCCATGCATAACAATACAATAATTTTAAAAATACTAACGAGTTTTCAATATTTAGAGCAGCACTGTACAATAGAAATTTCTGTGATGAAGGAAATATTCCATATCTTCATTGTCCAAAATGGTAGCTACTCACTACATGTGGTTACTGAACACTGGAAATGTGGCTAGTATCATTGAGACACTGAATTTTAAATTTAATTTTCATTAATTAGTCACCTGTGTTGAGTGGCTACCATATTTGACAGTGTTCATTTCCAGTCCATCAGGAGGATGATTTTAGACTTAGATTCTGAGACTAGTGGGGAGTCACTGGAAAGTGTTTGAAGAGAATGGTATAATACAACTTGCACTTTAGATCATTCCAGCAGGGGTGGAGAATGAGTGAGTGGAGTGCGGTTAAACAGCAGTCAGAGAATATTAGCTGGAATGCTATTGTAGTGATCCTAGCTAGAGAAGATGGTGGCTTGTGTAAAAGCTGCAGGGCTTGAGAGAATAGACAGTCAAGAATTTAAGCAGAAACACTAATAGGGCTCACAGAGTGACTTCAATAGCAGATCAGAATGAAGAATCAATAATAAATTTGAAGTTTCTAGCTTGAACACCAAGATATATGACTGTACATCATCTCTGGTTAAAAAAAAAAAGGTCCCAGCAAATTCACATGGAAAAATCACTCGTCACCAGGGATGGTGATGCAAACTTAGTTGCAGTCCTTTGAGTCATGGAAAGATTGTGTCTGGGGCCAGATTTTCTCAGGCTCTGGAACCCTGTCTGTTACTGCCCTTGTTTCACCAAAGTTCACACCAAACGTCACCTTGATCTTTCACATACCATTTTTTGCTCAGTCATGTGATGACATCTTTTAGCACAAGAGGAATGAAGTGACCTGGGGAATCTTGCATGTATCTGGAAGCTGTGAGGCTGACACAGAAGGAAAAGTCTGGGAACTGATGTGCAACCATTGTTTAATGTTACAGGCAATTAGTGAGCAGGAACAGCTGCTATGGTTAAACTGTTAAAAATGCCAAAGTAAGTGAAACAGAGCATATGTGATAGGTTTTATCTCCAAAATACTACTTTGAGGATTATATTGACATAATTTGCCTATCATATTTTCCCCCTTTGAAATGATTTGCATAACATTTCCTAGAAATATGCTCCATATGCGTTTTAGTAATTTGGTGGTAGAAGTGTAAACTCAAGCTCACTGAAGGAGAGCCAGCTAGAAGAAGAGCCATGAATCTCCAACTGGAGCCAGAGAATATCTCTCTTTATGGGGAAGGAGGCTCCACAGGGAAAGCAAGCTGGAAAATGGACGGTTACATGAGTGCTTTCACAGGCCAAACACTGTGCCAGGCACATTGTGCTGTCCATAGGAAACATATCAGGTATTTGTTACCAGCCCCATTTATATATTTGCAAACTGAGACCCCATTAGAGAAGATAATTCTCTCAAGTTATGGTTAAAAAGTGCCAGATCCAGGATATAAATCCATTTTACTTGACTAAAAAATGACTTTTTTAGACAAAAATTTCACCTATGGAGTTGGACTAATGTAGTATCTCTCAAAGTGTGATTCCAAGTAGCATAGACCTTATGTAAAAATGTTTTACAAGTATGAATCACCAGAATCACTACTTCAGACTTATTGAATCATAAATTCTAGAGTTGGCCACAAAATACGTATTTTTACACAGGTTCAGGTAATTCGGATGTATGTTCATGTTTTAGAACCACTGGAAAAGTGAGATTTAATTAATCATATAGGAGTCAGTTATCCAGGAAGACTACAGCTGGGATTATGGAAGATCAAAAGAAATATAACATATGTCTTCCACAAAAAGTAATTGCAGAATATTTGGGGAAATGTGCATTACTGAAATACTGGCAACTTGGCTGAATTGAAAGAATGCTAGATAAGTGATGCTGAAACTTGGTTTTCAGCCCCAGATCTGATGCTAATGTGCAGGTTGGCTTTGAATAAATTATTTAACTTCTATATGCTTTCTTTAATCATCAATTATAATGCTAATGATAATGGTGATAAGAGTTAGTACATTTGCATGGCCCTGTAGAGTTTACAATGCATTTTCATTATTTTAGAGGTAAGTGGGATAGTGATCAGCCAAAGTTGAAGGTGTTTGCTTAGAAAATCTCTGATATATTTTCTAGATTGACACTATGGAAGACTTTCCATATAAGTAAGGTTAAAATATTCAAAATTGTAGATGACCATGTCTATGGGTCTCAAGCATAATTGCATTTCAAAGTCACCTTGGAGCTTAACAGAAAGTCAAAAAATAAAAAAATTAAAAATCCAGGCCTCTCTCTTCAGAGTGGAAGCTCGCGCCATATACGTATATACATATATGTATATATGTATATATGTATATATATATCATCTGAAGGGTGTGTGTGTGAACCGAGGTAAGTCATATTACAATCACCATATTCGAATTACACACATGTTCATATATTCTTCTGGTGATTCTAATATGTTTCTAAAGCTGAGAACTATGACTCTAAATGTGAAGTGAGTTCAAATAAAGGAGAGATAACAGTGGCTAATAGCAGTTCTCTGAAGAGGTAGGGTGACATCCTAGCCAATCATCTTCAGTGACTCTCTGCCATCTATGATGAAATTCTAGTTTGCTTAGCCTGGAATTCAGAACTTTTTATGTTCTGTTTCTTGAGAACATTTCCTGCTTTCTGCTCAATTAATCACTCTTGTAAACCCTAGCTTTAGCCAAATTTGACCCCTTGCTTTCCTCCAGTTACACCCAGAGCTCTACATCTTTTGTAGTTTTTTTTAGTGTTGTTTCCTATGTCTGATTTTGTCTGTTAAAAATATACCCTTCTTCCACAGCAAGATTCAAGTGTTAGATCCTTCATGAAACCTTCCCTGATGGTATCTTCTAATGAGCATCTCTCCTTCCTCTGATGTCCTATTACATTTTGGATATTTTATTGACTAGGATGTTATTGACTGCCTTTAGAATTCCTTGTCTCAAATCGCTGCAGTAATAAAGACAATGTATTATCTCGCAAGTCTAGAGGTGAAATGACTGCAAGGCCAATTAATTTAACAGCTCAACAATATCACAAAAGACTCACATTCTTTCCACCTTTCCCATCTTCTAATCTAGCTTTAGTTCCATTGGTAAATCTAAAAGAACCACCCAGTTACAAGTGTCTCGTACTGATATAAAAATGTCCTGTGAGTGATGGAAGCCTTTGTTGGTTTATTTTGAAGAACATGAAAACCTTTCCAAGAATCTGCCTATCAGACCTCCCCACATGTTTCATTGATGAAAATTATGTTACATGCTCATTCCTAAACCATTGATTGGCAAGGAGAATGCAATTTCCATGACTGGGTTCATTGAAATACATGTTTAATGGGAGGATTTTCTAAACAAATGAGAGTGCTCTTAGCAAGAAGTGGTGGTAATTGGTGAACAGTTGGCTAAGCTGCTAACTCCTTTTTTCAAGCAAGTATACTCTTTCAATTTATATGATAGTTGTCTATTCCTGTGTTTTGTTTGTTTTGTTTTTTATTAAGCTCAAGTCTCCTTGAAGACAGATTTTTGCTTTATGATTAAAGGCATCAGCTTTGCAGCCAGGACACACGTGCATTGAAATTAAAGTGACAAACTCATCCCAGTTTTCCCAGGGCTTTCCCAATGTTAGCACACAAATTCCCACGTCCGTAGAAACTTCTTAGTCCTGGGAAAAGCAGAATATTTGGTCACCCCAGTTGAAATCTCATCTCTGCCATATACTGACCACATAAGTTGGGATTCCAGTCATTACATTCCCCAGCGTTTCATTCAAGACCTGCTTCTTGAATGTCCACAATGTGTCAGGCACTGTTTTTCAGAAAGCTCTCCTTGTTTTTCTGATCACTCTAGCACTAGCTGTTTGATTTCCCGCAATCGTGCTAAAGCTGCCTCTGGACTGCCTTGTGTGTGACCCCCTCTCTGCACCCCATCACTCAGAGATGATGTCAGAGGAAGCCTGGCCGCCTGACGAATGGGGCTTGGGAAATCCCCAGGAGTTTTCAGACACTGTTTCTGGCCTGAAAAACAAAACACTCATGAAACAGCCGAGGGTCCCAATCTGCTCAGGGAACATGCTGTCCTCTCCTGTTTGCAGGGCCATTTTCTTGGACAAGCAGCAGCTCTGTTTGTTGGACTTTTGGCCCCATGCAGTCACTGTGAGGCAAGGCACATCTCACACAAATGGGCCAGTGAAATGAGGTAATTGCGGCTTTCGATGAATGCTATTTCTGTCTCTTGGGCTATGCTGGCTGGGATGTGAAGAACAAGAGTTAGTGTATCTGACACGTTATGGCTTTCTCCACAAAGTGGAAATAGATAATGCAGGAATGGGAAAGTCCCTCTCTGTTTTCTCTTCCTAATGATGAGTGAATAGTCCATGCACATGCTATTTTCAGGCAAGACCTGCACCATGTTGGAAAGTCTTTACAATTGCCAGAACATTTCCATTTGGGCGCAAAAAATGACCTTTCAACATGATTGAATAAAACTACGTGGAACATAATCTATGTGTCGAGCGTGTTATACATGTCATCTATTTTCCTCTTCACAAGGACCCTCAGAGATAATTAGTTTTCCTACTGTAGACAGTAGTAAATATGACTGAAAGTGATGAAACTCCAGGACACAGAACTAACACGTATGTGCAAGGCCAGGGTGGGTACCAAAATATCTTCTCTCCATAAGCTAAAGCCATTTACTGTACCAGTGCTAATTTTAGTCATTTAAATTAGATTATTTTCCCCTGAAGTATATTTTATTCTGTCATATTACTTCAAAATGGGAACTATAACATGATTTCTTTTTAACCCAGTTATCACTCTTCACAGTGACATTCTGGACCAGAATATAGTGACAATTTAGCTGAATTTAACAAACATTCAGTTTTCTCACACTGACTGTTTGTGTTTGTTTGAATTCCATGTTTTGTTTTGTTTTTGTTCTTTTGTGTCCTCTCTCATTTAATTCTCCAACACCCACTGACATTGTCCACAGGCCTACCTCTTGGATTCCCTCATCACTATGACTTATTAAATTTATAGTTTTTAATGTGTCAACTGGATAACCAGATATCATTAAGTTATTGTATAAAAAAAGAGTAAACGAGCTCTACTCTGGAACTTAAGGGGCTATTTCATGACTAAAATTCAAAACTTGGTTTAGTAGGCACGTTTAGTTATCCATAGGAAGAAGCCTTGAGTCAAAAATATTTGGTAAACAGCAGGCTTTTTGGAATTAGAGTTCTAGTGTTAGTCCGTCATATTCTAACTCATAGACTTTGGCATCCATTTAACCTTTCCAAGTCTCAGTTTTTTTACCAGAAAAATTGGAAACATGCATAATATGCACACTGTCTTTGCAAATATTAGGCACATCATGTATGAGAAAAACTCTTTGCAAAGTGCCTGGTGCCTAGCAAACTTCATAAATGTGAGCTATGCATTATTATTGGGGGTTATTCTACATCCTCTCATTTCACCGCCTATTCCTAGGTCACAGGCTGTGCTGGAAATGGTAATCTCCAAATAAGTGAGATATCTTTATGTTTATAAATGTGTCTACAGGTTCACAGTGCCATTTCCATGAAGACTGCTCAAGCATGTTTTTGTCTAGAAAGTGGTAGATAGACTGTAACTGTGCCATTAATTACTTACTGGGTAATCAAATGACCTGGGCTCGAGTTTTAAATTTCAAATGTGCCTGGGATTCAATCTCCAGTTCCTCGTCATTGTTGTTTATCTTCCCCCTCACTTCTCTGTTCTCTTCTATGCCTCAACTTTATTGGTTTTTTAATGCTGAAAAAAAATCATTTTGATTTCCTGACTCTAACCATTCCCTAGGTGTCTCATCTTTCACCAAAAGCAGCTAATCAAGGTACTTTGATAGATAAAACATTTCCCACTCTGGGAGGAATTTTCACGCTAGTTGTTTGGTTAGTCTACATATTTCTTCCTTCTATGATTAAAGTAGAAACATGGGCTGGGTGCGGTGGCTTACACCTGTAATCCCAGCACTTTGGGAGGTCAAGAAGAGAACACTGTTTGAAGCCGGGAGTTTGAGGCTGCAGTGAGATACTGTCATGCCACTACACTCCTCCATGGGCAACAAAGCAAGACTGCATCCCTAAAAAAAGAAAAAAAAAATTAGCCTGTGTGGTGGTGCACATCTGCAGTCCTAGCTTCTCAGGAGGCTGAGACAGGATGATCACTAGAGGCCAGGAGTTTGAGGTTGCTGTGAGCTATGATCAAGCTACTGCAGTCTGGTCTGGGTAACCGAATGAGACTCTGTCTCAAAAAGAAAAAAAAAAAAGCAGACGTGTAGATAGTAAACAGTATCCTTATCAACTAGGAGGCAACTACTTGTCTGAGCCACATTTAGAGGCAGGTAGGGAAGTTAATGAGAGCTTCACTAAACATATGTTTATTTAAGCTGAACTTTGAAGGATGAAATAATTAGGTTCTCAGTCCAAGGACACCCCATTCCTTGGTGCTAGTTCAGGTCACAATAAAGTAGACCCAATTAGGTGAGCTACCAGCATGCTCAGAGAGACAATTTACCACCAGTAAAGACCATTAGGGTTCACAGAAGTTGCAAAATCCAGTGAAGGGCTCATGAAGGGTGAGGATGGAAAGTGTTCTTGGACATTTGCTCTGGGTTGAAAATGCTATTGTGTGTTCATTAAAATAGCAACAAAATAAAAGACCCTTCAGGAAATCCCAGTAACTAAGGTCATCAGTATCAAGAAAGCGGAGCCCTAGTCCCTGAGCAGACATTCTGTCATGCGAAGCCTCATTTAGAAATATTGACAAATTGATCTATACTATTTTTTAATGCTTAAAACACTCATGGTTGTGCTTATGTAATTGGAAGAAGGAGGCAGGAAATGGAAGGGAGGCCATTTTATTCTTTCAGAAAGTGCTTCTGCATGAGTGAAACAAGGACAAACCTATGAGAGAGACAGCCCTAAGAATATTGCTAATAGAAGCACTGAACGGAGGCAAGCAGGTTTTATACCTGGAAGGAATATCAAAGAAAGCTCAAGAAGTACAGCAGCTAAGGACTGCCATGCTATTATAGGTCTGGCATTGAATTGACATCAGCTAAAGCAGCAAAAGCTATGGCTACTTTGAGTCTAGATTCTCTCTTAGCCACTCAGTCTACAAATGCCTGGATGATTTTGGCTCCCCCTTATTCCTCGTCACACCCGCTCAAGCAATCAGCTACTTCTAGAAACTCTCTCTTCTATGTTTCTATACTGTTTAATTCACTCTGTCCTTGATACGGTTTGGCTGTGTCCCCACTCAGATCTCACCTTGAATTGTAGCTCCATAATTCCCATGTGTTGTGGGAGGAACCCAGTGGGAGATAATTGAATCGTGAGAGCGGGTCTTTCTTGTGCTGTTCTCGTGATAGTGGTAAGTCTCACGAGATCTGATGGTTTTATAAAGGGGAGTTTCTCTGCACAAATTCGTTCTCGTATGTCACCATGTAAGACATGCGTTTTGTCTTCTGCCATGATTATGAGGCGTCCCTAGCCACGTAGAACTGTGAGTCCATAAACCTCTTTTTCTTTGTAAATTACTCAGTCTCTGGTATGTCCTTATCAGAAGCGTGAGAACAAAGTAATACACCCCTTGATGCTACTTTCATGGTGCAAATTCTATCTAGTTTTGTTTTTTTGTTTGTTGGTTGGTCGTTTTTTTGTTTGTTTGTTTGTTTTTTGGTGTATTTTGTTTTGTTTTTTTGCCGTAGTGTCCCATCTCATTCTTCAAACATCAACTTGCAAATAAGTCACATGGGGATTTGATTAAATTGCAGATTCTCCTTTAGTAGGTCTGGGGTGTAGCCTGGAATTCTGCATGTCTAAAAACTCCCAAGCAATGTCTATGTTGCTGCTGGTGAGAGGACTATGCTTTAAAGAGTGGAGCATTAGGGGCAAAGCCAGGTCTTGAACCTCCTACATCCATGTTTCTTGTACCACTCCCAGCAGTCTTTTGAAGGATTAGGGGAACAGACTTTCTCTGTGGACCCCCAAGACTGAAATGAGGACCACAGGGTGGAAGGAATGTAAAACATTGATATCTGGAAAACAATTCCGACATCAAGAACTGATGGACAATAATATGGACTGTCTTGTGAGATAATGACTACCCTGTCATTGTAAATATTCAAGCAAGGATCAAACAATATTTTTTCCTAATATTTTACTATAAACATTTCAACCATAAAGGATACTTGTAAAAACTGTACAGTGAAAACACATATGTTTACCTCCTATACTCTATATTAACATCTTATTATATTTGATTTATCCTGTATCTATCCATTTATTAATTCTTATATTTACCAAACAATGCAGTGTTGTTTTTCTAGTCCTTGTACATGGGCCCCTCCATCCCAAAGCCAGCAATGATGTGTTGAATCATTCTCATGCCTGGAATCTCTCTAACTCTCCTACATTCACATGAAAAAAGTTCTCTGCTTTTAAGAGCTCATGTGATTGAGACCCAACCAAATAAACCAGGACAATCTCCCTACCTTAAAATCTGAACCATATCTGCCAAATCTCCTTCACCAGGTGCATTAGTCTGTTTTCACACTGCTCTAAAGATACTGCCTGAGACTGTGCAATTATAAAGGAAAAAGGATTAATTGACTCACAGTTCCACATGGCTGGGGAGGCCTCGGGAAACTTACAATCATGGTGGAAGGTGAAGGGGTAGAAACAACTTTTGTCACATGGAGGCAGGAGAGAGAAGAGTGCAAGATCAGGGAAAATTGCCATATAAAACCATGAGATCTCATGAGAACTTACTCACTATCATGAGACTAGCATAGGGAAAACCACTGCCATGATCTAATCACACTGACCTGGTCCCTCCCTCAACATATGGGAATTATGGGGATTACAATTTGAGATGAGATTTGGGTGAGGACACAGAATCAAATCATATCACTGTGTAATGTAACATATTCACAGGTTTCAAGGATTAGAGGAGGGGTATATTTATTCTGCCTACCATAGCCCTATTGCCTGACTAGGGCCCAACCTTCTGGTAGATGAGAAGGTTTAGAATTTTGATTTTCATCTTCCAAACGCTATGTCAGTTTTCCTTCTCTAATACATTTTGTCAACTCTGATTAAATGTGTCTGATATTTTATGTAATTATATCAAGAACAACTTCATATGAGTATTTTAGTTTAACTTGGTAATTATAAGAGTGCTACCTCACAGGATCGCAATAACAATTCAATAAGTTAATTGAGACAAGGAAAAGCAGGGGGAATAACACCTGCTACAAAATAACTTATTATTCACAAATTCATGATGCTAAGTAGAATTAAGATCAAAATCTCCTTTACCTGAGAGTGCAAACTTTCCTTTACCAGGCTGTCTTTAAGGTCATAGCTGTTAGAGTGAAGATTTAGCATAATTGAATTTCAGAATCAGCATGGAAACAGGTGCATGGTAGTAGTAAAGATGTTTTTGCTAAATATATAACTGACTGAAGCAATAAATGAATGAACAAAAAAACTTTTGCAGATTAGTTACACTGTGACAAAGAAGCCAGAGTCAGACACAGGTTGACACAAAAGGTGGTCAAAGTCAGGCGTTAGGATATTAGTTGGAACTACTAGGGAAGAGTGTCTCCAGGAAGATGAGGTTCTTAGTGCAAGCAGAGTTTGAACAAACCTCCACTGCTACCTTCTAAACCCTTTTCCATTGCCAGGCACAGAATGTTCCCATGCAGGGGCATTACTCATGTTTCAGCATTCTTAGGGATTACATCTGTTGTCAGGTGGATAGCCTTGGATTATACTTGTTGTTATATGCTATGGAGAGAATGCCAGGACAAGTTATGGTTTTCACCTAGAATAACAGCATGACAGAAGAAAATCTGATTTCCTCCCAGGAATACAAATAGCTTCCCAAAGGTAATTTGCATCTCTCCCTTAATAAGGACATGTTATTAACATATATTATGCTTTCCATTGATTATTATATTTAAGTGTCATAACCATTCTGTGAGGCAAGTATTATTAGTCCTATTTACAAATTTAAAAACTGAGACTCAAACAGTTTACATGACTTGGCATCACAGAATAGACAAGTAGCTGAACTGGTACTGAAAAGCAGGTTTGTCTGACCTCAAATACCTGTTCTATACCTTCTATCAAAATACCACAAACAGTAATCATTATTGGAATTTGGCTAGTGTTTTAGAACAACACTATATTCTGCCAATTACTTTTGCAATTCTTATGTGAACTTATTTCACTTTCTGAACAATTAATACCTTGATGGCTGGTTCATCTAATTAGCTCACTGTCTTCTTTTCATTACTTTAGTTAAAAATTGTATTTTCTTTTTCTGAAATCTGAAAGTACATCTAAACTTTCATGGTGTATTAGCTCTGCATTTCAAGTTATAAAATAGGAGTTTTAGTTCAACTCACCATTTACCTGTATAACCTTGGGTGAATAGTTTCAATGCTCTGAGTATCAGTCTGATCACCCAATAGATGAGAGTGATTATCCCTGCTCAGCCTAGTTCAAGGGACTTTGTAGGAATTATTGAATTAGATAATGGGTGTGAAAGAACTTTGTGAACTATAAAGCTCAGTGGTGATGTATTAGGTTGGTAGGTTATTCTTGTGATTTTATCATTCAGCATAGTGTGTGTGTGTGTGTGTGTGTGTGTGTGTTTTATTAGTCTTCTATCTATTTATATGAATTAGGTAGGACAATTTTGCTTATTCAGGATTTGTAGATTTCTTTCTTTGTTTTTTCTTTCATCTGCTTTCTTCTCTCCCATTTTTCTCCTCCTCTACTTTCTTCCATCCTTCTATTTATTCAAAAAATACATTTTAGGTTTTATCATGAACTTGGCTCTCTGTCACAGCATAAGGTCAAATAAGAAATAGTCCTAGCCATGAGGAAGCCAACAGATGATCACAAGGAGTAGACAGAGACATGATTAAGAGAGGGAATAGTGGATTAATTAAAGTCCGTGGTAAGGAGATTGCACAGAGAAGCTGAAACTCATACTTTCATATCTCTAAGACAATATCATTCCTACCATTTTATAAGCTTCTTCTGGGAAAAATACCAATTATAGGTCTGTGTTTCCAAGGGCAGAATCTGGCTTAAAGAAGAAGGAAGCCAATGAGTATTCACTGAATATCTGTACATGCAGAATATCATGCTACATTATTCTGTCCTCCCTACTATCCTCATTTCGTAGATTAGAACAAAAGTCCAGAAACATGAAATACTTTGTGCAATCATAGAAATAGACAATGATGGAACTGTTTCCATGCCAGGCCAGTTGCACTTCAAATATGTCAAGTCAAAGGCATCCTTAAGCAACATAGAGAAAGTTTAGTGACAGCAACAGGCTAGATTTTATAAGCCGGGAAGGTCTGTCCTTCATAGTCTTATAGCCTCAAGCCTTCTATGTCAGCTCCTTTAAAATAGCCAAGGATTACATGTTAATAGGGCCATTTTAGCCAATGTTTTCCTTTTTCAGAGCTATTTCATTTGGGGCCTGTCTGGAGATGCAATCACATAGACCTGTAGATGCCCTTTGAAACTGTCCTAAAGCCTTCTCTTCAAGTTGAACAGAAATCTACTCCAGCCCAACGGAGCAGCCTATGGAAAATTCCTGACACTGTATGTTCTCATAATTTTTGGAACACTGTAAATATTTGAGTCAGTAGATCTTAATCCATAAACACAGCTGTACTTAAAAAACCCTGATGGAGAGTTATTATAATTTAAACAATTGGGTAACAAAACAAATCAATGTTAATCATTTTCGTTTTCTGAGGACAATGGACTCAGACTTCTCATAAAACTGACATGATGAGCTTCACAATTGCATCCACAAATAAACTTACAAATGCTAAGATAAACCATTCTCAACTTTTAAGAACATTGTAAAAGAAAGGGAGGTGGGGAGGGCCAGGGAAAAGAAGAAAAAAACAAAACAATTTTGAGCAAGACCCAGACACTCATAACAGTAATGCACATGAGGCCTTCAAAGATAAACATTAAGAGGAAAAACTGTTCGAGGTTTGTCTTTTCTCCGTATAAATTACATTATGAATTAACCATTATTCAAGGATTATTTTTGTTTCTATCAGAGCTACCTTCAACACTTTTGACAAACTTTCTCTTTGCTGAAATTCTCAGAATAACCAGTTTATTCCAAGGAGGTTTATTAGGCTCTTGTGTGTGAAGCACCATGCTAGGCACTGGGAGAGAATGTGAGAAATGAAACATAGCCACCACAAATTAACGTTTTAAATAATTGAATAAACCAATGTTTTGCCAGAGAAAATAAGAGGAGAATGGAATCCAAAAACTCTGGAGGGCATTTCTGGCAGAAAATTTGAAGGGCCATGTTTTACAGTGAAGTTGGAGATCACTGGGGATCTTCATGGAAGAGCACACATTTGAGCTGAAGATGTAAACAAGCATAGTCTGAGCATGGGAACAGGGAGGATTCCAGCAAAGGAAACAAAAAAATAGTGACAGAAAACAAAGGCAGTCATTTGGTTCAAGTGCAAGTGACCAGGTAAAGGATTTCAGGGCATGAATTTGGCAGAGCAAACCATGGGAAGCTTGAAGGACTTGGAATTTCAAACCTCGGAGTTGATAATCTCTTCTATGGCTACTTGGAAAGGATGGACTAATTTTGATGGAGACTTGACCAGAACTGGGATATAAAAAGATTCGTCTGGCAAAGTATAGCATGAAATTAAGACAGAAAAAACGAGAGGTGCACCTAGACATAAGATCTGAATCTATAAAAATCTGAAAAGAAAACATAGAAAATACTCTTCTGGACATTGGCCTTGGCAAAAAAAATAAAACCAAGTTCTCAAAAGCAAACACAACAAAAACAAAAATAGACAAATGGGACTTAATTAAACTAAAGAGCTTCTGCACAGCAAAAGAAACAATCAACAAAGTAAATAGACATGTTACAGAATGAGAAAAATTATTTGCCAACTATGCATCCAATGAAGGGCTAATATCCAGAATCTACAAGGAGCTCAAATAATTCGACAAGAAAAGAACAAATAACTCTATTAAAGAGTGGGCAAAGGACATGAACAGACATTTTCAAAACAAGACATACAAGCAGCAAACCAGCATAAGAAAACATACTCAACATCATTAATCATCAGAGAAATGCAAACTAAAACCACAATGAGATACCATCTTATACCAGTAAGAATGACTGTTAATAAAAAGTCTAAAAACCACAGATGTTAGCAAGCTTACAAAGACAAGGGAATGCTTATACATTGTTGGTGGGAATGTAAAGTAGTACAACCTTTATGGAAAACAGTATAGAGATTTCTCAAAGAGCTAAAATAGAACTACCATTCAATCTAGCAATCCCAGTACTGGGTAGATGACTAAAGGGAAATAAATCATTACATAAAAAAGATATCTACATTTCTTCGTTTATTGCAGCACTATTTACAATAGCAAAGATATGGAATCGACAGCCTAAGTGTCCATCAGGAGAGGACTGCATAATGAAAATGTGATACATGTATCATGGGATACTGCTCAGACATAAAAAAGAAAGAAGGCATGTCTTTTGCAGCAACATAGATGGAATTGGAGGCCATTATCCTCAGTTAAAGAACTCAGAAACAGAAAGTCAAATACCACATGTTCTCACTCATAAGTGGGAGCTAAACAGTGGGTACACGTGGACATACAGAGTGGAATAATAGACATTGAAGTACACAAAAGGGAGGAAGATGGGAAAGGGATGAGGGTTGAAAAACCACTATTGGGTGTAATATTCACTATACAGGTGATGGGTACACTAAATCTCCAGACTTTCCCAGTACCCAATATATGCATGTAGGAAACCTGCACATGTACCTCCTAAATATATTAAAAATAAATAAATAAAAGAAAAAAAAAACAAGAAGTGGAGAGACCTAGGTAAGGTAAGAAGAGTTTGACTCATGACCACAACAAACGGATGAAGAGAAGAAAAACTGGTATGAGAGATATTCAAAGGATAAAAATCAGAATAATTTTCTGAAAGATTGGATATGGAGAAAGTTAGATTTTATGAACCAATAAAGACAAAAGGTTTGCATTGTAAGAGGCCTTTAGGATTAAAACATTTGGTGCTGGACTTTAACCCAAAACACTATTGAGGCTCCAGGTTATTCTCTTTCTATACATAAGTGAAAAAACTTGATGTTCCCTGAGGTTTTAATGAATGTTCTTTCTTATCCTTCCACTCGTCTCCATTTTCTCTAGGACTATATAGTGCAAATTCCACAAGCATGCCTACATAGGGGTTCACAATGGACTGAGGGTCCAGTTTCTTCTCTCATTTATGTGTTTCCTGTGTTCACCTTAGTCAGTCTATGGAGAGAATACATGAATGATTCTTCTTGTCCTTGCTTTATAGAAGACATAACAGGCACACACAAACACAGACACACACAAACACCCATATGACTAACCTTGGGTCATATATTTAGGGGCAAAATGGGAATCAAGCATTGGCGTGAATGGCAGGGATGGAGGAGGATAGGAGATAAAAGTTGGATATGGGGAGGGATCAGAGAGGAAGAGGTTTAGACAGAAAAGGGACTTCGGTTCTTCTCCCAGTGTTATCACTAAGCAGCTGAGTGACTGGATGAATCACTTCAGCTTTCTAAGTCTCAGCCTCCTGACATCAGTATGCTTTGCAAATGAGAGGTCACAGAATGCATATAATTATTTGTAATATTGCTATTTAATTTTGACATTCTGTCTGTGGAGCTTCTGATGTGTATTCCTTATCTAATATATACATTACTTTATGAGACAGGTTCTATGATTATCTAAATTGAAAAGCAAGGAAGGGAGTCAAAGGTTTAAAACTTTTACTCAGCACATACTAGGAGCTTGATGCATTTTGTATACTGCCTTATGTGATTATCATAGTACCCCATTTAACAGATGAGAACGCTAAGAATTAGGAACATGAAGTTCCTATTTTCTGTAATACATTTAGAGCAAGTTGGGTGAGAAATGAACAAAGTGCAAAACTTCAGTGCATTTTTCTGGATCAACTACTCTACACAGAGCACATTTAACTTTACATTTATTAAGAAGTTGCTTTGTACAAGGTTCTACTAAACACTAGATCCATAAACACAACTATATCACTAGGTTAGAGTCTAACCTTCCTTACCCACTTTGTAAAGTCTTGCACAGTCTGTCCCTTACTTACCTGTCCTGCCTCAACTCCCATTAGTCCCCCTATTCCCACTCTGACATTTCCTGAAAGCATAGCAGAAGTCCCTCTGGTGTTCTCTTCCATTACAACAATGTTGGGCTTTATCACATTTTTTTCTCCGCCTAGAAGGAGCTTTAAAAAAAAAAAAAAAAAAAAAAAAAATCTGGCCCTAACAATCTACTCCATTATTCCATCTCTCAGCTTTAGACCTAAACCTCCACCCAAAACAATTCCATACCTGACTTCCCTACACAAACCAAGCGTCCCCCCAGTAAAAATCTTTCTGCTGCCCTCCTCTTTCACAGCCCTTGCTTGCGCGACATTCCTAATTTTTTGAATTGTTTATTACCTTCTGGCCGCTTCCCTTTTTGATTATAATTTCATTGCGAGCACGCAACGATGATTCACTCTTCCTGCTTCCCTCTCTCCCTTTCTCTCTCCTTCCCTCCCTCCTTTTCCCCTTTCCCCTCCCTCCCCCTCCCTCCTTTTCTCTTTCCCCTCCCTCCTCTCCCTCCCTTTCCTCCTTTCTTTCTTCCTTCCTTCCTTTCCTCCTTCCTTCGTTCCCTCCTTCCTTCCTGTGTTAGTGCAATAGCAGATTCACAAAAATATTTTTTGACTATCCGAATAACAGATTCAATATTCAGTACTAAGTTTGACTAAAGGCAAAAGACTGAGGCAAGATTTTATAGGTGATGGCAAGATGAGGAAGCAGTAAAGTTTCCTGGAAAGGATGTTAAAATTGGATGTACAAACAGGGATCAAAGAGTCATAGTTCAGCTGATCAAGCTATGAATAACTACAACTCTTGATAAGATGCATAATCAATATAAGGCCTTGTGTGTAGATTCTCGTTTCCTTAATTCCATGTAAGTGTTGAAACCAGGTCTTAGCTTCTGTCTTCATGTCTGCCTTTCTGCTACCACTTACACCCAGTAATATTCTAATGGGAATCTGAAAATAGAGTATCACTACAAGGTAGACTATGTGTCCAGAGTGAAGCTAGAGTAGACAATTGCATCTTAACCTTAGCCTCAACTGGGACTTCACTGTCCAGAGAATAAGCGTGTTAGAAAGGCTGAGTACAGGACATGGCAAGCATGGCCTAGAGCTTACAGAAGGAAGAGGGGTCGGATGTTGTCAGAGTGTCATAACCTGCCCAGAAGAATGTCTCAGAGACCCAGCCAGAGGTTTTGTGGCCAACCCACACTCCCTATCCAATTCTGGAAGCCCTGGTTCTAAACTCGTTTCAATTTGTGGAAGCTTTGTTCCCTCCTCCCGTAGACCTGGCAGTGCTTCACCTGAGGAAGGAAACGATTCAGAAGCTATAAACCATTTCATCCCTCAAATATGAAACTAATCCGTGTCACTCAAGCCCAAACCTTTTCCCACCACTGAGATTAAAGAGGACTCTCTGGATCCACCCCTGCCCTCTGGCACTGCCTTTCTTCATTGCTCTGCTTCATTGCCTCTCCATCTGCTCACATAACATAAGAAAACTCTACCTTTTCTCCCTACTCATGGACTCAGAATTATTCTTTTTTGGCTGGTGAACTGTGGTCTGGGCAACTAAATGGAGCTTCCATCTTCATTGTGAGACAGCATACTAAATTCATGCAGTGTTAATGGGGTTAATTTAAATTTATTTCTTGTCAAGTTTAGTTTGGGGAAAAAGGAAAATCGCTTGTTAAAGTTTGTCTTTTTCTGGGAAACTGTGTTCATGTTCTTCTGATTTATTATTTTGTCCAATACAGGCATGTATACGAAGTAAAAAAAATATATACAATAGGACAAGTCTAGTGATAACACAAAAGCACAGAAGGGAGAAAGGATCTGTGTAGCACAACTAGCATGGTCCTAGTTTAAGAGTCAGAAGGAAATTTGGGCCATTCCTCACCTCGTGTATTCAGTTTCTTTCCAATTGTATAATATGAAAGTTGAATTCTCAGAAATCTAAATTCACTCAGCACTTACATATATTGGTTTTATTTTTCCCAGCACTTATCAACTGAATAATCTTGGGAAAATTGCCTTATTTATCAGTTTCCATTTCTTCATTCATAAAATAGATATATTTAGAATGAAAGGTAAATTAGTCAACCTATGTGAGGAGCTTAGCACACTTGTTAGGTATTAAATAAAGTCTAATTCTTGGTAGTTTAGTGGTGTGATGGGTACTGGTGCTGTCAATGATTGTGGTGGTGACGTGACAGTCATTTAGTTTTGGTTCTGGATTTGATGATGCTGGTGACAATAGTCATAATGATAGTGCAAGTTGTACTCATCATGGTGACCATGTTTGCGTTAGTGTTGAGTTTCTGGTCTTGGTGGTGACGGTGAGACAATGGTGATAATGGTGAGGTAATAATGACCGTGATGACAGTGTTGCCCAGAAGAGGCAATCAACGCACAAAAGATGAATTTATTTACCCTCCATCATAGTCAACACTTCTGCTGGCTCTGCCACTAGGTTGTAACTCAAATAGAATACTTTAGAATTTTCCATGAAACCTCCTACTCCCTTCTCCAGAAGATGTAAATTAGGTGCTCAAAACGTTTAGAAAGTAATCGAGGCTCCTTTGAGTAAGTGGATATCTATGAAGTGAGGAATTCCTTCATTGGTCCTGTCAACTGCACCCAGCTCTGAACTGGGATATTAAGATATCTACAAAAATAATAGAGAAAGCACTAACTGATGAAACTAAATCAGTAAGCACTACTGATTAATGTCAACTTAATGTCTACTCTTTAAGATTAAGGGCAGGCTAAGCAAAATCAATATCATGTATGAAGGTATAAAAAGATGAAACAGTATAGCATATTGTGGGAAAGATCAAGACCTAGGGCAGGAGCACAAGAAAGATGAAGGAGCAGTAGGTGGGATTAAAGAAGTTGATTGTGGCCAATCACAGGTGGTCTTGCAAGTCAGGCAAAGGAACACTCATTATCTTCTTGACAGCAAGCAGGCACCTTGAAGGAGGGGAATCTGATCTTCATATTTTCAGAACATTGTATCTTCTGCACTGTGGAAAAGAGGTTAGTGGGATGGAAATGGAAAACAACAAGACCAACATATCATAGTGGTTCAGATGAAAAATGATGCCGTCCAAACTGGTAAGAGATCATGACAGGAGATTGGAGAGATATTTTGGAACTGCAACTAAAAGACTTTATAAAAAAAAAAAAAAGATGAAAGTAGAATGGTGGGTAAAAAGTAAGAGAAAAGGAGTAACAAATAAATGGTCTCTGTTTCTATTTGAGGCTTCTGCTGGAATTAATGAAAAGCCAGTTGAGGAGTACTGTGATGTAAGATAAATGGAACAAAAACCTGAAAAAGTTCGCAATGCCCAAGGCTGCACAATTTGAGGGAAAAAAAAGAGAAACAGGTTATGTATAGTCTTACGGTATCTCCCCCAAGATATTTACTCAGTATGGTGGAGATGAGGAGGAGATTTGAAACTTTATAGTGGAAAAACCCAGAAGAGAAACCACTTTCACCAAGTGATCCAAGAGTACATCTCTAATAATAAGACACGTAAACATCATAAATCCAGTGATCTGATGCACTAGGAATGGTAGAATGTATTTTCTGTGGTATTCTTGCCAAAAATACACAGCCTTATTACAATCACATGAAAACACTAGTCAAATTGAGGGATACTCTCCAAAATAACTTACCGATACTCTTCAAAAGTCTCAAGATCATGAAAGACAAAAAAGGAGAGAAGAACTATTATAGTCTGTAGGAAACTAAGGAGAAACAAAAATTAAATGTAATGTGGAACCCTGTATAGGATCCTGAAACACAAAGGGAACATTAATGGAAAAACTGGTGAAATTTCAGTAAAGTCCTTAGTTTCGTTATTAGTATTGTACCAATGTGAATTTCCTAGTTTTGATCTTTGCACTATGGTTATGCAAGATGTTAATATTAGAGGAGGTTAGATAAAACATATATGGAAATTCTGTCCTATTTTTGCAATTTTTCTTCACTGAGACTACTATAAGTAGTTCAAAATAAAGGTTTTTGGTTTTTTGTTTTGTCTTTTAGTGGACAGCGCACTGACTGTTTATTCTGGTTCCAATGTGGTGCTTTTCCACTCACTGTTTGACTTGCAATTATTTAGCTTCTCTGTCTCTTCCTCCAGTCTCTCTACAGGGATGACAATATCTTACCTCTGTATAGGTAGTAGTCTGTGTCAAGTGGTTCATGCACTAAGGAATGTATGCACCACTGTTCAGTTTGGTATAATATTGAATTCAAGTCTAGACTCTTTTACTTGCTAGCTATGAGACCCTAGCAAAGCTGTGTAATTGCTCTAATTTTTTCCCATCATTAGAAGGAAACTAATAATACTATTTAGTTCATAGGGTTATCATGAGGCTTAAATGACATAACAAACAGAGAATGCTTCTTCCAATACCTTGTACATGGGAAAAGTCTAAAATAGCAATTATTAATATTTTCCAAATTTATGCATCTAAAACAAGAAAAGGAATACTGAATCATGCCTATACACAGTCTAAAACGGCAATTTTGCTGAATTGTGTTTAAAGAAGACAGCTTGTCTGTAGTCAGGCATTGTTGACCAAATGAGGTTTTGGGGTAGAGGGTAGAGTTAGGAGTTTCTGTGCTAATCAGATTGGCTGTAGGGGCTGCTCATATTTTCTTCTCCTAGGCCCTTTGCCGTCATCACCCGCATCCCTCCCTGGCACACCCTAACGTTATACATTTTGAGTAGAAAACAACCTCAGACAAGGTACTGTGTCCAAACGTGGTTAAGAAGTTAAATTTAGAACAGACGGACAGCCTGACTTCATTTGGCTGCTGAGCTCCAAGTCTCACATCCAAACCACAGTGGTTCTCTATGCATTCCTGAAATCAAGGGGTGGAGAAGGAAGAGTGTTTAAGAAACTCCTACCTTGCATGTCTGTTCTCCTTCTGCAAGCAGTTGTGGCCAGGGGCCTGGGAGCTGAGTTCATTGCTCTCTGTATTGCGCTAGTCCTAGAAGAGCAGCCCTAGGGTGGGCAAAGGTAGCGGTCAAGTTTTTGAACCAAAGGGCGAAGGCCAGCCTGACAGCAAGGCTAGAGAGTCTATCCTTCCAACCTCAATGTGGATCAGGACTTGTCCCTCCACAAGCCCATGGCCACTGCCCTAGTCCAGCTCACACTCACAGCATCTCTGCAGGGATTACCACAGAAGCCTCTTTGCAGGCCTCCCAAGGTTCGGTTTCTCTTCCTTCTCTCTGAATCCCACCAGTGGCAGTGCCAAGAAGTGGTTTTGGGAGAGCCCCCAGAATACCTCATCACTCCATTTGGAGCCAACCTCCCAAATAATCCCCAAATCAATATGCAATCTAAATAAAAGCAATGTCAACACACAAATCTAAATCCAACCAGCTCGTTAGCTGGTGTGCCTGCTCTGTGCAAATACACACATCATCGCTATTTCTCACTTTACAAGTAAACCTGATCACAACTCCCTTCTGGTTCCCAGTGCCTCAGGATTCAGTCCTGCCTCTGCAACTTGCCATTTAGGGCTCTCCATGCACATGCCTGTTTTAACTCTCTCTTCTCACTGAGCCTTCACTCTTGTAGGAGTTTCTGACTCCACTCCTAACTCTGATGCCCAGTGCTCCAAGTGCATAGCACTATTTTTGCTTCTTATGCATAATTTGTTCTCCAGTTTTTATCTTTTATATGTTTTCATCCCTCTTCCTGGAATGCCCTTCCCCAGTTTATGACTAGATTCATGGCTCAGAGTTCAAAATCTCCACACAGAATCCGTTTGTAGATATCAAAGAAAGTTCTGTTTTTTGTTTTTTGTTTTTTGTTTTTCTGAAACAGAGTCTTGTTCTGTTGTCCAGGATGAAGTGCAATGGCTCGATATCAGCTCATTGCAACCTCCACCTCCCAGGTTCAAGCCATTCTCCTGCCTCAGCCTCCTGAATAACTGGAATTATAGGCGCCCACAATAGTGCCTGGCTAATTTTTGTATTCTTAGTAGAGATGGGGTTTCGCCATGTTATCCAGGCTGGTTTCGAACTCCGGGCCTCAAGTGATCTGCCCGCGTCAGACTCCCAAAGTGCTGGGATTACAGGCGTGAGCCACTGCACCCAGTTTTTTTTTTTTTTTTTTTTTTTTTTTTTTTTTTTTTTAAACACGGAGTTTCACTCTTGTTACCACGTCTGGAGTGCAATGGCATGATCTCAGCTCACAACAACCTCCACTTCCCAGTTTCAAGTGATTCTCCTGCCCCAACCTCCCAATAACTGGGATTACAGGCATGTTCCACCACGCCCAAGTAATTTTGTATTTTTAGTAGAGATGAGTTTTCTCCATGTTGGTCAGGTTGGTGTTGAACTCCCAATCTCAGGTGATCCACCCACCTCCGCCTCCCAAAGTGCTGGAATTACAAGCATGAGCCACCGTGCCCAGCCCAAAGAAAGTTTTTAGAAATTATCTGGTCTATACATATGATTCACAAGTGTCTTCATCAAGAGAATACTGATAATAGGAAATTAGTACTTCACCAGACCCTAGGCACCACGCTAATCACTTCCCATGCATCAACTCACTGAATACTCATAAAAAACCCTGTAGGGAATGAAGTTATGTTGTTCCCATTTTATAACCAGAGTAACTGAGGTTTAGTGAGGTTAATTAACTTGTAAAGGGCATACATACAGAAAGGAAGTGCTTAGGATATAAACTCAGCACCAGAGACTTTGTATACCTCTTATGAAATGTACTATATTGCTTCCGATCAATGCCTTGACCCCTGCATTTACAGTTGGGGTAAATGAATCCAAAAGAAGTTTTTTTTTTTTTTTTTTTTCAAAATATGCAGTGAGCTTATAAAGAGAGAGAATGAAATCCAAGTTCCCTACTTCTCAGCCTATAGGCATCCTACTTGACAGTTTCTGGAAGGAAAGGAAACCAACAAATAGCTCACTAAGCATTAGCTTTACTTCATTATTATTTATGTAGCTGGGTGCTCCATATAGAAGAGAACTTGAAGAAGGAAAGGCAGTCACCTGGTATCCGTTTAGAATTCATGCCTGTGAAGATCCTATTAAGCCCTTCTATGAGCTGTAGCTCAAAGAAACATGGTGGAAAATTCATTTCCTTGAGCTTCTGGCCTTCATATGTGAAATGGGAAAGCAATGCCCTCTTGCAGGGTTGCTGTAAGTACTAACTGAAATATTGCACATTAAGCCCGTAGCATGAACCCTAAGAAGCATTCAATAAATAGCAGCTGCCAGCCCATAGGGCACATTCCTTCCAGGTCATAGGCCTAAATTCTCATAGAAAGAGACAACATAGAAGATTTTCAAAATAGAAGAAACTGTAAAGATTTTTTAAAATTGTGAATTCTTCCTTTCACAGGAATAAATTGGGAAAATTTTATAAAAAAAAAAAAAAAAAAAAGAATAGGCCCAGGTCCACAAGTTGCTGGTGCTAGAACTCAAAGACTAGAAATCTGGTCTCTTAACTCTGACCAGCATGCCTTCTAGCATAGCACTCCGCTTATAAGAACGTACAGACCGCTTGGGCCTTACTAAGTGGCAGGCAGAAAAACCATGAAAGTACCCATCCTAATATTTTCTCTGATCTGTGGACCTGAATATGAAACTTAAGAAAAGTTTTCAGCAGATATTGCCCCATCTAAAGTATATACCTATAAGATAAAAATGTGTGTGTGTGTGTGTGTGTGTGTGCACGCGCACATTGTGTTTGTGAAGAAAGAAAACCAGGAAGCTGAGGTGCAACTGTGTAAAATCTGCATGAACTCATAGTAAAGCCTGAGAATAGAAGTTTTTGTCACATACTTCACTGAGCATGTTACGAACACCTCTATTGTTACTTCAGAAAGTCCTGACCCTTTGTCTTGTTCCTTTCACATGCCAAGGCTCATTTGCATTTCGACTCCTTTCCTGCACTTTCAGATCCTTAAAACAGGATTTAGGAGCACACGTCTTATTCCTTTCTTCTCTTTCTTCTCTTCCTTCCTCTTTCTTTCTCCACCTCCTCCCTGTATTCCTCTGCTCCTCCTCTCTGTTCCTACTCCCTGCTCACCTCCCTCCTTTTCCTTAGGCTTAATGAATTGAAAGTCTGGCCTCTGGGGAAATGCCTCACAGTCAGCAAGTAAAGTGGTGATTCCTTGATGCTTTCGTTTTTGACGATTTTAAAATATTAGCTAGAATCATTCAACGAGTATTTACTGAGTCTCTACTATGTCCAGGCACAGCATACGTTGCTAGGGATCTATGAAAGAATAAGATTGTTTCACCATTAACATTTAAAATCCAGGTGGGAAAATTATCTACACTGTAGTCAAAGCTTTATTTTTATTTTTATTTTTTTACCAGTTAAGTTGTTATGATTTCTCATTCAAAGGCACTGTAAAGAGCTAAGGAATTTATATCCTTAAGGAGCTGTGGGTCTAAGAGAAAGAGATCCAATCACTTCCACCTGTGGGTCCAGCTTGTTAAAATCCCACAGAAAAAAAAATCATCATAATATCCGCATTCTACATGGGGAAATTATCCATAGCACCCTAAAAATGTCTATTTTTTTTTAATTATGAAAGTAGTAGATTTTTGAGAAAGCATTAATCCTGATTCAGCTGTGGAGAGAGTTCTGGACTATTTGAACAAGTTTTAGAATATTTATTTTATTTCTTCTGGTATAAAATGGAGATAATGAAGCAAGCATGCTCCGTGTAACCCCTGAGATAGCTGTGAAGATCTAATCACTTCCTAAGTCTCCATCCCACCGCATGACCAGGTAGAAGGGCCCCACCTGGGAGCCTGAGAAAACAGTAAACTTGGAGTCAAGGGCCCTGGAATAGAGACTCTGTCTCTCCTTGGGTGATGTTGACTGAACTCCCCTGGAACACAGCTCTGTCAACCATGATAATAACGCTAGAGTTAGCTTCATTGACAAAGCCAGTACCTAGCGCTCAGTGCCATGCTGGACAATATATTTGCATTGTCTTTTTTAAAGCCACATGGGGAACTCCTATTATTTATTGATATTATCTTCATTTAGTAGATGAAGATCTTTGGTATTCGATAACCTTGAATAAATAACTTGCCCCAAATTAGTGGTAGAGGTGAGATTTAGTGTGAAGGGATATAGGTTGACTCTTACATATGAATTTTTATCATTAACAAGATCTTATGGTTATTCTGACACAAGATATATTCAGTAAATAAAAGTCAACTTGCACGTTCTCTTTATAGAAAACATATACATATTTTTTCTTTTTTAGAAGTTTTAAAAAAATATTCAAAATCAAAATCTTATTGCATTACCATAATAAGTATATACTCAAAGCTGTATAAAGGAGAAAATACTCTTCTTCCAATCCCTAACTCCTTTTTCCTCGCTCACCACCTTGAAGTACCCAGTGTTAACAGCCTGGTGTTTGTCTGTATTTTTAACGTGTTGTATTCCTTACTAATCCAAGTCACCATTTACGAATTGTATTCGTTACTAATCCAAGTCACCATTTATGAACTCCTAAAAGTCATAACCTGTCAGGGAAGATTCCAGTTACAGTCCGTAAATGACCTGGGCATCAGCCAGGAAAGTAGGTAGTAAATCATTCATGAAAAACAAGAGATGGCCTACAAAACCAAGACCTCATTTGTCTGCACTGGAGGCTGCTAAGAATCATTCTTACACTTTCCAGCAGGAAATTCGAGATGGAGTGGCCTGGCTTGAGGGCAGTCTACAAGGATTTTATGGAGGAAGATCTTATGTCTGGAGCAATTTAGGGGCGTTCACACTGGCTTTCTTGAATTAAACTACACACAGTTCCATAGAGCATTAGGTGACCATAATGAGAACCATAAGACAGAATCCCTGTTGCCTCCTTATACCCCAATTTCTGCCACCACTGTGGAATGACTCATTAGAATAACTATTTTCTATTTCTACTTCTTTCCCTGGCATCTTCCTGTCTTTTCTTAAGGTGTTAATATCAAGCTATATATTACTGTTTTTAAACCATGCAAATTGACTTCCAGGTAGAGGCCATGAACGACCATACTTTCTGGGAATACGTTATAAATATTAGCATCACCAAGCCTGAGAAATTGTCTTCAGTTGCAATCAATTTCCCACCATGGTGGTAAACTGCTCTCAAAGAGTTAATGGGCCCCATTCCTAATGGGGCAATCAGGGACTTGTTTGATCCCAGTTCTAATCACTTCCTAAGTCTCCATCCCATCACATAGGCAGAGATGAATGCTTTGGGGCCTGAAGTTTGCTGTGGATGGCAAGTGAGTCATAGACAAACTTCCTCTCTGAAAGGTTCATTGAGAGAGCCAATTAGCCAGGGAGGAGGTGCTGTTCTGCATTCCCTAATTACTCAGGGATGAGAGGGGTCAGATCAGAAGCCTGACCCCCACAAGTAACCACACAAAACGCCTCAATAGAGTTTTCCAGGCGGGAAAACTTAAAAGCCGGACTCACGTCTGCTTTAGCAGTTCTTTCTCAAGAACCCAACAAAGGTTGGAGCCTCAGACAATGGCCAGGGTCCTCCCATAGACCACCTCAGGGACAAAGAGGGAATGCAATTGCTAAGATCCAAGATGCCGAAGCTGCTGCCTATTCTGAATAAGGGTGGGGAAAGTGTGGCAATTTCTAAAACATGATTTTTCCCTTGGTCCAAAAAAGGAGCTTTTGATGTCCAGAAATGGAGTGAGATGAGGAGTACCATGAGTGAAAGCACAAAGATTTCCAAATAGAATCCAACATTAATTTATTCACTTTATTTTTGATTTATTTACTTTTAATTTCTCTAAGGTGTTTGAGCCTGGGCCTTCAAACGTTAAAACAAATTACAATTCTCCAAAAATTGGAGTTCCCAAAAATGCACCTCTTCAACCTGGCTATACCCTCTTTTGGCAGCCAACTTGGTTTGAACATTTGACAACCAAAGACAGTACGTTAGAAAAGGGCAATTGCAAATACACTCAACAACTCAGAAGCATCCTAAATCTCTAGGGTAAGGGGAAACTTGGGGGATAATTTAACCAAACCCTCGCGTTCTTTAGAGATTGAAGTCTGAGACCAAAGATGTAAAACCACCTGTCCAATGTTAAAAGGCAAGTCAGTTACCGATAGGCCTTATGTTTTTGTGGAACACATATACACACACATACACACAAGCTTAAATGCACACATTCAGATATTAGTTTCACGAGCCTGGAACTTATTTGGTTTTGGTTGTTTTCACTCAGTGGAGTTCTTAATTGGGGAAGCTTCCAGAGTTAAGACTCAGGATTGGGAAAAGAGAATAACCTGTTTTGGGGAAAGGTTAGAAGCCTTTGAAGTGGATAATGAAAGTGAGTGGTCATTATCTTTCAGAGGTATCAAGTCAGGAACCTGAGGGTAAAGAGGGAGAGACAACTGACAATTTAAAATCTCTGAGATAACAATGATGTATCTCTGAGAGAAGATGAAATAGGGACTGAGTTATTAGCGTGTATCAGAAAGATACCCACAGCCATGAAAACAGCCTTCGCCCCCACTCTTTGGTTGGTGAAAGTTCCTTTACCTGTGTTTCAGTTTCCTCATCTGTAAAATAGACCAAGGATACTAGATGAGCTCTTAGGGTTCTCCTACCCTAACTGGTTTAACTTTTGGGACATCACAGTTCTACTCAATACTGACAGCTCAGAAAGCTAAATTTGGATAACTGTGAATAACTATGTATAACCTACCCATTCCCCCACATTCTCTATGAGAAGAGGCTCTTCTGATCCACAGAAATCTGGCCACTTACATCCAAACTCCAAAACACCCCTTACCTGTTTCTACGGCCCACTTCTCTCAAGAGAAGATTTGATTTATGAATGTTGTCCACATTCACCCGGGCCAGGGTCCCAAAAGCACATGGTGGAGCCTGAAGTGTCACCTTAATGACCACAGATTCAAAACATACATCAGCATTCAATTCAGGGAGCAGAAGGCATTGTATTTCTTCTTATTCTCCACCCCCTCCTCTATCTTAGCACAGCTTGCTATTTATTTATTTATTTATTTATTTATTTATTTATTTATTATTGGAGGCAGCATGTTACAATAACGATGATGCTGATAACTTTAATTATTACAATATTTAATATGCTTCTTTGCTGCCAAAGACTCTGTACCTTTCTGGCAAAAACACCAAGAGATCATATCCTCCCCCCAACCCTGTCCCCCTCCCCTTTTTTTATAGATGAGAAAGTGGAAGCTCCACTAGGTTAAGTAACTCAGGATTATCCTTTCAAATAAGTGGCAGAGACAGGAGTGTTAAACAGTTTAGATTCTAGATTTCAAAAAGCCTGTTGGAGCTGCTGGTTCTCTGCTACTTGTTATCTGAATTTGAGCAACCTATTTAAAATTTTGCAGTTTCATTTAATCTTCTCATTTGAAAACGAATTAATAATAGTTTCCTCTGAGGACTAACTAGCTAGATATGGGTAAAACAACTAGCATAAAGCTGGTGTTTGATCAATATTAGTTTTTCCTTTCTCTCTGTCCTTCATTCTGTAACATCTAATGTTAAAATGATTGGTTTATGACATTTTTGAGCCTGGAATTCCATAATCAGAGTACTTTCTTGGTGTTGAATCCACATCCATGAAGACTCATTCCCCCAAGCCTCTGCCTCTGCAGACACTAAACTCAGACAATACACACTCTTTCCAGTCATTGAAAGGGATATGGCTTTGGAGTAATAGGGGGAAAATATATCATGAGTAATATTAACAAGAAACCTCCATAAAAATTGGCCCATAGCTTCTAAAATTCTTGTGGTTTATCATCTAAATGGAAACTTGGTCTCCCTATGGTAGATGGCAGCATTTTAAGACCCATCTTCTACAAGTCACTAAGGATTATTGATGGAAAAAATTATGAGACACCCTTTCAGTCAAGGGTAGAGACACTTAAAGAAATGTACCCAAAGAACAACAAGAAACAATATAATATAACCAGGACGTCAAGGACCTCATAATTCCTATTTGTGAGTCGGGGATATGGAACTGAGAGAGGTTTCCAAGTATCTACTAATTCAGTACATTCTGAACTGAGTGGCAAGGTGGTGTGAATTGCCACCATGTGTCTGTGAACCTTTTATCTTTGCTGGTTTTTGAGAGAAATACACCCTGGCATGGAAAAGTAACAGATTAGAACTCTCTGTCAACATTGCTATTTATTTTTCTAACACCACTGGTTTGCTTTTTTTTTTATTTTTTGAATGAATAGCTATAAAGTGAAAGGTTTACTGCTGTTTGAGAGTGAAGAAAAGTAATTTGCAATTTGATTCTTGGTTATGAGATGCTTGGTGCCTGTCTCCTTTGGAACCGAAGGTTTTGCATGCACACTCTGAAGTTACTGCCTAGAACTTCTGATCTGGAAGAGAAATAGGAGACTGCCCTGCCCTCTCTTGTCTGCCTCAACTCCACCTTTTTGCAGATGGTTAAGTGAAGACACAAATGGATTAGCTGCAGAACCAATATTAGAACACAGATTTCCGACTTCTAGCCTGATGTCTTTTCTATATAATATTCTGCTGCCCACAAGACTAAGTAATTTAGCTTAGCATTCAAGAGCATACAGCCAGTTCATAGCAAAACTGCTCTCACCACCCGTAGCTCGTGAATTCAATCCACTAGCGCCCTAACCCATTCTCTCATGGGCAACTTATTTTGTCTTATGCTATGTAAATGAGAGCAAGAGTACAGCCAGTTAACCACTAGGGCCAACTTTTGTGGAGAAATTTAATGAGCACAACTCATGATATATTTTATTTGTCAATATTTTCAAATCATATTCCTATTGGTGACTAGAAATCATGTGAAAAAAGAAAGTTCATCCTGATTATAATCATCTCCTTTTCCTGCACTGGCATTGCTTTAGTTCCAGCTCAGTTTAGTGAATTCCTGGACTCCTTCAAGATTTTATACCTCTGTCTGACATCATTTGTCCAATCATTCATTCATTCACTTATTCATTCATTCATTCATTCATTCATTCATGTTATGGGTCCAAATCCTCCCCTGTTCTCCATGGCTTCCTGACAAATGGAGCACTTATTTGTGGAATGAGTAATAATAATCAAATATGAAGAATAATAATATGAAGGAATAATATGAAGGAATAATAATCAAATATGAAGAATAATATGAAGGAATAATATGAAGGAATAATAATCAAATATGAAGAAAGTGCTTTTGTAATAAATAATGGCTCAACAAGTGATCCTTTGAAGTTCTGTGGGGACAGAGTTTAGCTCAGTACAAGAAAGAACCTTTCACTTTACAGCTATTCAAAATTGGAAGGCAGCGTTACTTTGTAAAGTAGAGGACTTCCAGTCAAATAGCAGCATTCAAGTGAGAGACTGGATAATCACTGCTTTGGTGGGGTAGGTGTGGGGTTGTTAGTGAGTAAGAGCTTACTCTGGTGTCACGCAGAAGAGGCCTTAAACCTGCCACATCCCCACTTCAAAAGTTTGGATTATTTATCTAGGCTGTGATCATATCACCCGGGAGAACACTGTTAGAAATGCTGAAATTTGGGCCCCATCTTGGAAATCCTGGCTCAAAATCTAGATTTTAGCAAGGACTGCAGGCTATTCATATGCACTTCAGAGTTTGAGAAGCACTGAAATGGGCTTTCTAAACTTTGATTTGGTTATTTATTCATTAAAGAAGTGGTAATAATGCCTGCCTTGCACTTGTGCTTCAAGGATAAATCAGATTGTGTTAGTAAAGATCTTAGCAGAGTGCTTAATAGTTAATACTAATAGATTGTAGGTACTAGTATTAACTTCTCAATAGATGAATTCAACATTGGGTTGGAAGTTGGACTGAATTACTTCTACAGTCTCTTTATTACTGTAAGATCATATCATTCTATATTTTTTTATTTCACATATTTTGACATTTTGGGGTCAAATCATTACTCCAACTCCCACACCAAAAATATAAATATATCTGGAGAAATCATGTTATGTTAGGATGGGTCTGTTAGGCAGATGTTCTTCCTCTCCCCACACACTCATATTGTAAAGAGACTACATTGCACATGCTTTACAGTAGGCATTTCACTTCACTCATCCATAAATATGGCTTTGGTGGGGAGTAGGAGCATGTTGGAGCTACATTCCATTAATTTTACATAGTCTGGGAACCCAAGATCTCCTTTTTGGATGCCACTGAGAGATCCTACCCCATGTCTACAATCTATTTTTCTCTAGTTGAAATTTACATTTGTCAGGCCTAATGTGAAGTATTGTGTTCAGCACCATGTAAGAGAAAAATTTAAGAACAGCCAAAAGTAGCATAAAATTGATGGCATCAATCCCCTGCTTAAAACCCATTAATGACTTTCTGTTGTTCTTAGACTGAAGTTCCAACATCTTAACAGGAACTACAAATCCCTGTATTATTTGTCCTATGCTTACCCTTCTAGTCTTAGCATATGCCCCGTTTCCTCTTGTATCAGTTATGTATTGCTGTATAAAAAATTATCCCAAAATGGAAATACTAAAGTAATAAATATTTATTATCTCATATAGTTACTGTTGGTTAAGAATTCAGGAGCAGCTCAGCTAGGGGGTTCTGGCTCAGGGTCTCTCATGAGGTTGCAGTCAAAATGTCTTCTGGGGCTTCACTAATCTGAAGGCTTGACTGGGGCTGGAGGATCTGCTTCCAATGTAGTTGACTCATACAACTGAGAAGTGAATGTTCATTGTTGGCAGGGGATCTCAGTTCTTCTTTGTGTGGTCCTCTGCATAAAACTACTTGAGTGTCTCCATGACATAGCAGCTGGCATCTCCCAAAGTAAGTGATCCAAAAAGGGCATGGAACAAGCTATAATGTTCCTTTTGACCTAGCCTTGGAAGTCACACTTCATCATTTCCAAAATACCTTAGCAATTACACAGTTTCACCCTATTTAGTGCAGGAGGAAACTACAAAAGGTTATAAATAAATTCCAGGAGAACAAGAATCATTGAGGATCATCTTGGAAGATAACTACCACATATCTCTGTGCTCTAAGTATTTCAGTTGATTAATTCATATTGAGTTCTCTGGAGCACCATTCTCTCTTTGGCCTGCCAGCCATTGCACTTAGTTTCCTCTGCAGGGATCACCACATTTAGCTTTTTAAGTTAGTACCTTTGTCCTTCATAGAGTATCCTAGATGCATTTTTCCTGAGGAGTGTTTCCTGAACCCCTTCCAAGGCCATTCAGGGACCCCTCCTGTAGGGACTCAGTATCACCCCAGCACTTTTCACAGTAGACTATAATTTTCTGGTTTCTTTCTTTTTTTTTTTTTTTTTGATAACTTTTTCTACTAGATTTTAACAGCTTTAGGACACCATTTGATATGGTTTGGCTGTGTCCCCACCCAAATCTCATCTTGTCTCACCTTGAATTCTAATAATCCCCATGTGTCAAGGGCTGGGTCAGGTGGAGATAACTGAATCACAGGGGTGGCTTCTCCCATACTGTTCTCATGGTAATGAATGAGTCTCATGAGATCTGATGGTTTTACAAATGGGAGTTTTTTTCTACACAAGCTCTCTTGTCTAACACCATGTAAGACATGACTTTGCTCCTCCTTGCCTTCTGCCATGATTGTGAGGCCTCTCCAGTCAAGTGGTCAATTAAACCTCTTTCTTTTATAAATCACCCAGTGTCAGGTGAGACTGGGTAATTATTCGCAGTGTGAGAACAGACTAATATACCATTCTATTTCCCAGAAATGTGATCTGTATCTAAAACTTAGCAGATGCTAATAAGTACTAATTAAATGGAAGCATGAGTGGAAAATAGAGGTGATAAAAATTCAGTTTGTCCTTGAAAATAGATACAAATAGAATTAGAGGGGAGAAAAGAAAGGGGATGGAGTATGGGGATAGCATGAGGATAATTTTGAGCAAAAGTGGAGGATGACTCTTCACTAGAGACTGATGTTATCCAAGTCACTAAACATGAACACTCTAACACCTATCTCCAATCTTTCTCTTCAGTCTCATCCTCAGTTTTGGCAAGGTGGAGAGAGTGTACTAGTCTGTCTTCAATAACTAAGGCTAACAGGTTTTACAGAAAGAGACAGGAATATAGAGGAAACAGAAGTGAGAAGTAAAGAATGAGAAAACAACAGAGGGAGAGCTGAACAGAAGTGTAGAAGAGTTGATACACAGTTGAAGTATCTTGGTAACACAAGGGATTGAAATATTAAAGTGACTTCTCGAGGTTCTCCTAAAACTGAGGGTTCTTACATTCCTCATCTTGGGTATGGAAAAGATTCTAGTCATAGTTAGTTCATCTTGGATGTGCTTGAGACAATGATCTGAGCTGGTGTTTTCTGGATTCTGCTGTCACCTTGTCTTCTGACACTTTACTGTCTGTGTTTTCCCCAGGGGCAAGGGCCAGGACGCTGCACCACCTCTGTCACCCTGATATGGTTTTGCTGTGTCCCCACCCCAATCTCAACTTAAATTTTATCTCCCAGAATTCCCACATGTTGTGGGAGGGACCCGGGGGAGGTAACTGAATCATGGGGGTCAGTCTTTCCCTGCTATTCTCGTGATAGTGAATAAGTCTCACGAGATCTGATGGGTTTATCAGGGGTTTCTGCTTTTGCTTCCTCCTCATTTTTCTCTTGCCACCGCCATGTAAGAAGTGCCTTTCACCTCCCACTATGATTCTGAGGCCTCTCCAGCCTTGTGGAACTATAAGTCCAATTAAACCTCCTTTTGTACCCAGTTTTAGGTATGTCTTTATCAGCAGCATGAAAATGAACTAATACAGTAAATTGATAACAGCAGAGTAGGGTGCTGCTAAAAAGATATCCAAAAATGTGGAAGCAACTTTGGAACTGGGTAACAGGCAGAGGTTGGAACAGTATGGAGGGCTCAGAAGACAGGAACGTGTGGGAATGTTTGGAACCTCCTAGAAATTTGTTAAATGGCTGTGACAAAAATGCTGATAGTGATATGAACAATAAGATCCAGGTTGAGGTAGTCTCTAATAGAGATGAGGAACTTGTTGGGAACTGGAGCAAAGGTGATTCTTGTTATGCTTTAGTAAAGAGACTGGCAGCCTTCTGCCCCTGCCCTAGAGATTTGTGGAAATTTGAACTTGAGAGATTTAGGGTATCTAGTGGAAGAAATTTCTAAGCAACAAAGCATTCAAGAGGTGACATGGGTGCTGTTAAAAGCATTCCATTTTAAAAGGGAAACGGTGCATAAAAGCTCAGGAAATTTGCAGCCTGATGATGCAGTAGAAAAGAAAAACACTTTCTTTCTTTCTTTTTTTTTTTTTAAAGGAGAAATTCAAGCTGGCTCCAGAGGTTTGCATAAGTAGCAAGGAACCTAATGTTAATCCCCAAGACCATGGGGAAAATGTATCTGGGTCATTTCAGAGACCTTTCAGCAGCCCTTCCCATCACAGGCCTGGAGGCCTAGGAGGAAAAGGGGTTTCGTGGGCCAGGCCCAGGGTCCCTGTGCTGTGTGCAGCCTAGGGATTTGGTGCCTTGTGCCCCAGCTGCTCCAGCTGTGACTGAAAAAGGCCAATGTAGAGCTCAGGCTGTGGCTTCTGAGAGTGGAAGCCGCAAGTCTTGGCAGGTTCCACGTGGTGTTGAGCCTGCAGGTGCACAGAAGTCAAGGATTGAGGTTTGGGAACCTCTGCCTAGATTTCAGAAGATGTACAGAAATGCCTGGATGTCCAGGCAATAGTTTGCTGCAGGGGCAGGGCCCTCATGGAGAACCTCTGCTAGAGCAATGCAGAAGATAAATGTGGGGTCAGAGCCCCCATACAGAATCCCTACTGGGGCACTGCCTCGTGGAGCTGTGAGAAAAGGGCCATCATCCTCCAGACCCCAGAATGTTATATCCACTACCATCTTGCACCATGCTACTGGAAAAGCTGCAGACACTCAACACCAGCCCTTGAAAGCAGCCTGAAGAGAGCCTGTACCCTGCAAAACCACAGGGGTAGAGCTTCCCAAGACCATGGGCACCCCTCTTTTGCATCAGCATGACCTGGATGTGAGACCTGGAGTCAAAGGAGATCATTTTGGAGCTTTAAAATTTGACTGCCCAGCTAGATTTTGGTCCCTGTAACCTCTTTGTTTTGGCCAATTTCTCCCATTTGGAATGGCTGTATTTACCCAATACCTGTACCCTCGCTGTATCTAGAAAGTAACTAGCTTGTTTTTGATTTTACAGGCTCATAGGCAGATGAGACTTGCCTTGTCTCAGATGAGACTTTGAACTATGGAGTTTTGGGTTAATGCTGAAATGAGTTAAGACTTTGGGGAACTGTTGGGAAGTTATGATTGGTTTTGAAATGTGAGGACATGAGGTTTGGAGGGGCCAGAGGAAGACTGATATGGTTTGGCTGTGTCACCACCCAAATCTTAACTTGAATTGTATCTCCCAGAATTTCCATGTGTTATGGGAGGGAGGGACACAGGGGGAAGTAATTGAATAATGGGGGCCAGTCTTTCCCATGCTATTCTCATGATAGTGAATAAGTCTCAGATCTGATGCATTTATCAGGGGTTTTCACTTTTGCTTCCTCCTAATTTTTCTCTTGATGCCACCATGTAAGAAGTGCCTTTCACCTCCTGCTATGATTCTGAGGCTTCCCCAGCCATGTGGAACTGTAAGTCCAATTAAACCTCCTTTATTTCTCAGTTTGGGGTATGTCTTTATCACGTTTGTTTTATTGAAAACAAACTAATATACACCCCCACTGTGATGTGGGTCCCAGCATCTCCAGTGCCCAGCTGAACACCATCAATCCATACATGCTCTACTGTTAGAGCAGACGCTAGAGATGTCACGTGACACAAACCGAAACTGTTGAAGAGTCAACTTACTTGGGAGAATCTTATGACCAATGAGTTAGAGTAGAAGGGAAAGAATAAGTGATAAATTGCTTTCTTTTCCCCTCTTGCAACCCTGAATAACTGTTGTTATATATATGGATTCTTTGTAAACTCTTCAGAGCCATCCTCTATAAGCTAGCCATCAGCTGGATGTTCTGTGAAGTTGGGGATAGAGCAGTAGTTCACTGTCTTGTATCTGCTTTCTCTGTTTCCCCATCTTACTTTCCCCTCCCCTCATCTTTTGAAGTGGCTGTACCAATAGAGGATTAGTATGTAAGCATGGTCTTAGGTTTCTGAGTTTTCAAAAAAAAACGTACTATTAAAAAATATAGATCAGAACACACCTGGCCAACATGGCGAAACTCTGTCTCTACTAAAAATACAAAAATTAGCCACGGGCAGTGGCATATGCCTGTAGTCTCAGCTACTTGGGAGGCTGAGGCAGGAAAATTGCTTGAATCTGGGAGGCGGAGGTTGCAGTGAGCCAAGATCGTGCCCACTGCACTCCATCCTGGCAGACAGAGCAAGACTCTGTCTCAAAAAAACAAACAAACAAAAAATAGAGATGGAGTCTTGCTATGTTGCCCAGGCTGGTCTCAAAATCCTGAGCTCAACCGATCCTCCTGCTTTAACCTCCCAAAGTGCTGGGATTATGAGTGTGAGGCACTGTGTCTGGCTGGCTTTCTGGTTTTTAGTGAATGAGACTTTTCAGTAACCCAACCAGTGCAGCTCTGTAAAAAAAAAAAAAAAAAAAAAAAATCCAAGGAAATAAAAAGAGGAAGCTATAATCATTGTTAAGGCAGGACAGGGTCAAGGGGCAGACCCTGTAAGAGAGGCACAGAGGGCACTGAGAATGAATATTATCCACAGAAATGATCGTTGTCCACTAAAATCCTTCTAGATTGTATGTCAGCATGGAAAAGAAAGCGCCACCTCCTGACCTCCTGTCCAGTCCACAGAGCCTCTATAATGAACCACACTGATACTTGGTGGCCCTCAAGGCTCACATCACCCACAAAATTTAACCACAGAAACTGGGATATCCACCCTTGTTTTGTTGATAACTCACTGTATGACCTTGGAGTATGTCACCTTCCTGCTCTGTCCTTTTATTTTCTCCTTTGTAAAATGAAGAGATTGAGCTAAATTAGTAGTAAGATTTTCCTTATAACCTCAATGTTCTTTCCTGATATGTGTTATACCCTCCAAATGCCCATATTTACTTCTGCAGGATCTGCACAACCAATCTTTAGATGTATTTCAACTAACACTAAGACAGTGAGTAATTTCTTCTTCAGAGCCTAATGGCCTCTCAGTAGGATCAAAAGCAGAGCACTGCTTTCCATCCTTGATGAGAGGTCTTATGTAGAGACCTAATTTTACTCCTATTTACAATTTGACAGCAACACACTTCATAGGCAGGCACTAGGAGCTTGAGCTAGCAACTGACAAATTTAAACCAGTCCATCTACTCCACCATGGCCTGAACAAATGCATGGAGTCATCCTGCTGCTCTTCCCTCCCTCCCTCCCTCCCTCCCTTCCTTCCTTCCTTCCTGCCTTCCTGCCTTCCTGCCTTTCTTCCTTGAAGGAGGAGAATATGAATGTAATGGAAATGAATGGACATTCACCATTGGTGCTGCAAAAATTGGTGAAATGAAAATATATTATTGGTTTCCTTGAAAATGCAGTCAAATTTCCAGGCTCCTCAAAAGCTTATTGAGATGCTAACTACCTCTGAATCCAGAGTAAATGCAATTCATTTTTCTGGCTTTATAACCTAGGGTATCTGCAGAGCTGTTAGAACAACTGACAGAGTAACAAATGACCAGATTCATAGATCTGGATTCCAGTTCTACAGTTTTCTTACTGAGTAGCTTTAGGCAATATTATTTCACCCTCCAGCCTCAGTTTTCTTCTTAAGGAAATGGGAAACGTCTTTACAACAATCATTTGATGAGATTCATTGCATCTGTACCAACAGCACTGTTCTCATATGTGACCCTTGGCTCAGAGAAGCTCTTTAGAACTTAGGGTTTGCAAATATAATGAGAGGAAAGAAACTGGATAGGGAGTGGAAGAGATTACAAAAATGAAAACAAAAACCAGGAGGCACAAATATGAAGATATGGAGCAACTGGTACTTGCCAAGCATTTGCTAGGTACTTTCATAGATATTTTATTTGCTTAAAAAAGAGAGTCTAATGACTGAGACATTGCTGTCTTATTTTCTGGACAAATAGATTCCCCTCACTTTTCCCACCAAAAGAAAGCCTAAGTCATCTAGGTCAGATTCCTACGTACTGTTGTTTTTTTGTCTCAGTAGCTAGGTGCAAGACTCTTCTGGAATTTGCCTAGGGGTAATAACCATAACCCCCAACACCACTGTCACTCTAAAATTTTGTGAGGTTGCTTACTTTCTTCTGCATACTCATAACATTCTGATGAGAAGGAGGTGACTCAGCCATAGACTAAGAGGTGAATAAGCATCACCAGCCTCATTCAATTATGGGGCCAGAGGGAAAGGCAGTGTCTGCAAAAGTCAAAACAGATTTTTGAAACAGTTTCTCTTCCAGCCTCTGCAAAACCTGCTCATTCAATTCCTTTTCTGTTGATGACTTTGGCTTCTGAGACAGGGCCTTTCTCTGGTGGCCCAGAGCTCTGACAATCCCCCAAATGTCAGGGACTTGGAGAGCTCTTTGGGGTAAGGTGTCCAAAAGGACAAGTCTCCCAAGCCTCAGAATCTTTGCTGAGCTCTGGAGTTTCCAAAGCTCCAGTCTCTTTCGGAGACACTGAGTTGCAAATGTGAATTGTTGGAACTCCTAATCCACAGCCTCTTGGGTGTTCTAACAGCCTAGGCTCCTTCCTTTCAGGCTTGTAGTGATTAATTACAATCAGCCAGCCACATTTCATGGGACCCCACTCCTACAGCAGCCACAGTCAACTTAGCCATTTGGAGCAAAAAACCCAGTTCAGACTGAGTGTCCTTCACTAGCCTACTACAAAAGAAAGACTTGTGACAGGAAAAAGTATTCTCATCCCTTTCTCTCTTCAGTTCAGGGTAGATGAGGAAACACGTGTTAAGGCAGAAAACATGATGGACAGGGCCATTCTGGTCTAGATCGTAGTTACAACCCTAGCCTTGACCTCTACTATCTATGTAATGCTGGTCAGCCGACTTCTCTAAGCTCCTGTAATCCTCATGGGGTTAGCAGGAGGGGGCCATGCTCTATCACATAATGGACAGGAGGCAACATACAGGATGAAGTATCCTTGGCTTCTTCTTTTCCAAGGTTGTATACAGTATCACATAATGTAGGCAACAGTTAGTTCATTACAGGGCTGCGTGTCTGACATTCCCACTGGAACTGGGTACTTTCCCGCACACGTACATATTACTCATCTCTATGTTTTTTGCTTTAACTATTCTCTCTGCCTGGAAATTCCTTAATCCAAACACAGACCTTCAATTCTTTCACCTGCAGTACCAACGCCACCAGGAATTATTCCTCATCTGTAATCCAAAAGTATCCTCTGCCTATCCCAGCCATGACACTCACCACTTACCATATCAGTTTATCATTATCTCTTTATCTCCCTGGCATAGAGGAAATGCTCAGTTAATGCTTGTTTATTTAGATAAATGACTCATCTCAGGAATAGATCACATTCTTCATAATCATAAAAATAACAAACTTGAGTAACCCTCCAGCACTTACAAAGAATATATATATATAGAATGGGGTTAATACTACAGCTTTAAGAGTATATATATAGATATATATGTGTATATATATAGCTTTCAATAGATGCAGATACTGAGATTCTTAGTTAAAGAATGGGAACACAAACATAGATGTGTCCAGTTCTAAGTGTGGAGACCTTCCTTAAGGGCTGTCCAGGAGCAATACTCAAGTGCAAGTGATTGTAGCAAATGACCAGCATGGTGGTTCATGCCTGTAATACCAGCAATCTGGGAGCCTGAGGTGTGTGAATCGCTTGAGTCCAGGAGTTTGAAAGCAACCTGGCCAAACGAAATTCTGTCTCTATTAAAAAAAAAAAGTTACGGCCAGGCACAGCGTCTCACGCCTGTAACCCCAGTGCTTTGGAAGGCCGAGGCAGGCAGATCATGAAGTCAGGAAATGGAGACCATCCTGGCTAACATGGTGAGACCCTGTCTCTACTAAAAATACAAAAAAGTTAGCCAGGCGTAGTGGTGGGTGCCTGTAGTCCCAGCTACTCGGGAGGCTGAGGTAGGAGAATGGCGTGAACCCAGGAGGCAGAGCTTGCAGTGAGCTGAGATCGCGCCACCACACTCCAGCCTGGGCTACAGAGCGAGACTCTGTCTCCCCCCCCCAAAAAAAAAAAAATTACAAAAATTCACCGGGCATGGTGGCACACACCTGTAGTCCCAGATACTCAGAAGACTGACAGGGGAGGATGGCCTGAGACTGGGAGGTCGATGCTACAATGAGCAATAATGGAGCCACTGCACACCACCCTGGGCAACAGAGTCAGACCCTGCCTTAGAGAAAAAAAAATATAGAGAGATTTATTGAAGTCTACTATGCAGTAGGCACTAAGCAAGGTGTTGGGGACAAAAATGAGTAAGATTTACGTCTGTATTAGTACAAAGTTCATGATTGAGTGAATAAAATTATAATTCATTCCCATACTTCCTAAATATCTATAATGTTCCAGGTGTCAGGATGCCCATTATGGAAGCTTACACTGTTGTGGGAGAATTAAGTCTTGGCATAACCCAAGATGGGTCATATGAATACTACATTTGCATAACAGTTGAATTTTATATAATGAACATATATTTATTTGTAATCAGAGAAAATAAGAGCAAAAAAAAAAGATAGGAAACTGATTATTTTAATCTGCTTTTATATGTTTCTTTCCATTAATTTATCATCTTTAATCTACAAGCCAAAAGAGCAGTAAAGATAAAGTGACATAGGATTTCAAAAGAGGGAGAATGTACATCTATCTAAAGAATCAGTAAAATCCTTATTTTATTTGGGATTTATGACGGTAACTTTGAAAAGTCCTTGGCAGAGAAATTCTGAAGATGTTCTCTGGAAAGCCATAGTTCCAAGAGATATGAGCAGGTGTTTCCAGAGCAGAAAACAAAAGAGAGGAGGAGGGGAGGCAGAAGTGAAATGAAAGTAAACAGGTTTTTTGTGTTTGTGTTTTCTCTTCGGTATGTTTGTTTTGCTTTTCTGCAGAACATCTCAGAATCTTCAAAAAGCACATGTTTCTTGAGATAATGAATGAAACTTGGGAAGGGGAGACATATAGGGTTTCTCAAATGTATTATTCCAAAATCAAGCATTGAGACTAGTGTTCCCAAGAAAACATAGTGATAAATGATGCCTTTCTGGGCTCTTAATAGCTCTTTAGCTTGATCTATGGGACACTGAAATTGCTCAGATGAGGTAGAGCAAGAATGAGAGAAAATGGGCATATCTGGAAGGTACTTTGGCAACACAGCTGTTAAGCAAAATCAGGTTAACTCCACCTGAAAATTCCCTACTTTTGGGACAGCCACCCATAACCCCTACTTAATATGAAAAAGAAAACAGTTTCATCTTGTTTGCAGCCAAGAAAACTTCCTCAAAGAGTTGATACATGAACTGGGATTTGAGAAACATCTTCTCAATTCCCACCAGGCTTCAACAATGGAAATACTGTGGCAATGTCTTCATTGACACCAGACTACCTTGAGGAAATATAGATCCCCCTCAGTTTTGAACCACAGAGAGCCATCTCTTGGACTGAAAATGTCAGGGGTTTGGAATCAGTTTCTCCATCCAGCAAATGGGGATAATAATGTGTCTTGTAGGGTAGATATGGGGATTGGGTGGGTTGATTCATAAAAAGAATCTAATAATGCTAAACATATTATAGGCACTCAGTAACAAAGGACATTATTAGCTGGAACTTTCCCAAGAAGTTGAGTCTCCTTTACCATTTTGCAAGATGGAGCACCAGCTTCTGACCCAACAGAGCAATACAATTTAAAGGACCCTGCTGAGAATGCAGGTCTAGCATTCATCTTCAGTAATTAATACAGGCCCTAGGGGATGCTTGTGATTGGAAATGGGAGGGCAGAAGACTGTTTTCACTTTTGATTGAGTGCTTTTTTTTTTTTTTTATCTCAAGCTATTCTGAATGTCATGGAGAGTTAATGAAGACATGTTGTACACCCACTGCAAACACAGTAAAAGAGAAAATACAACCAATTCTACTACTGTCTGAGTAGATTAAATCCTCAGTTATGCTAGAAGTTCAGGGAAGAAAATGAGAGTTGTGTTAGGAGATGGATGGGGATAACACTGGTTACAAAGCCAGAAAAAAACGAGGAAGGATTTTCTTCCATCTTTTCAAATTTCTCCACTTTTCCTTCTTTCTTCAATTCCTCTCTCCCTCAACAGTTAAGGGCAGAGAGTGGGCACAAGGTGTCTGCATTAACTTTGGTATCAGATAATAAAATCAGCATAATTTAGTCTTAATACTCTGTCCAGAGTTATGGTCTCTATATTTTTCTTACCACCACTTAGTGAAATTGCAGCAAATCATCTAAAACAGAAAAAAGCAATAACATTCCATCAGTAGCTTTTGCTTCTCAAAGACTGGCTTCAAATAACAGATGTGATGTTCTTCAGGTTAGCCGCCACTCACAACACTTGAGATATCCAACTGGGAACAATCTCCCTGAGTTGGAATAAACGAGATGATCTAATACCTGAAGATTCCCCAACTCCAGCCCATTTCTTACATATACGATACATCTGAGAAATGGCTGAATGCATTCTCCCCAAAAGATTGGGTAGGGCACTTCTTTCATGAGACTGCAATTTAGAGGGACCCCAAGGGGGTATCTGAGGAGGTTAAGAAAGTCTGCAAACTTGTTTGAAATCTCTAGGGTACATTTTTCCTGCATAAATCTTAGCAATTATGACTCTATTTTCCTTAAAGAAAGAAGCAAATAAAAAAAAAAGTAAAACAAACCCCAGAACGATTCCTACAGTGTGTCTATAAAGTGAACTTTTCTTCTGAGAAACAATGGTTTCTATTTTTAGGGAATTTTTAGTTTCCCTTTGCTCTTCTAGAGGGATCTGGTATATTTCAGACTAGAGTAGATTAAGTCGTTAAAAGTGATAGCTCTGCTTCATATTCAAAGCAATCCCCAAACAGAGTACTACAGGTACATCAGACAGTGAAATTCTCCCCAGAAAAGGAAAGGGTTCATGGTTACATTCTACTTCTTTTGTGCACAGACTCAGGTGTTGGACAAAATAGAGTTCAAATCCTAGATCTTCCCATATTCAACTTCCTTAACCTCTGAGTCTCAGCTTCCTCTTTTGTCAAATGTCGATAATGATAATGATGATAATATTGATAAATAGACTTTTCCTGGTGCGAATATTCTGTTGTGTAATATTATTTTAAAGAGGATTATAATCATTTGTTGCATTTGTGTTGACATACAATATTCAATGTCTTAATACTCTAATTCTACCTTCCAACAAATGCATAGGATATCACCTTCCTGTCAGGTTTTCTGCGACATTATTGAAATGAACTCTCTCTCTTATCCTGAGATGGATTTGAACACCCAATGAGAAGCAGATCCCATGAAAATTAACTCACAAATTTAAGATCTCAGAATCAGTAAGCTGTGGAGGAAGGATCAAATCCGGTTCTATCTAAATCTAAACTCTTTTGCTTTTCTACTTCATGGTGCTGCCCTGAGCTGGGACTATATACACATTGATTGATTGACTGATTGATTGATTGATTCATTCATTCATTCTTTTATCAAATCATTCAACAAGTATTAAGCAATGTTTTGTTTTGATTTGCTTTGTAGGGGACATTTAAAATGTGAAAGCACTTTACAAAATGAAGTTCTACGTGAATATAAGTTGTTATAATGAAGGGCTGAAGCCTGTCTGTTGTCTCTAGTATTTTGAGTGAGAAACACAAGCAAAATTCATATCCTGTGATCTCTCATCCTATGACAAAACAAAATAAAACAAACTCTAAACTATAACCCATCCACTGCTAACACAATCTATGTTTTACCTCCAGATTTATTGAGGTATAATTGACAAAAACTTACATATATTTAATGTGTACAATGTGATAATTTGATACACATAAATAATGTGAAATGATTACCATAATCAAATTAATTAATATGTGGCATATCACCTCATACAGGTTTTTTATTTTTATTTTTGGTGTGATGGGGGTTCTTAAGATCTCTCTTAGCAAATTTCAAGTATACAATACAGTATTATTAACTATAGTCACCATGTGTGCCTTAGACCACCAGAACTTACTCATAACTGAAAGTTTGTCCCCTTTGACCAACATCTCCTTGTTTCCTCCACCCTCAGCCCCTGGCAACCACCATTCTACACTCTGCTTCTAAGTCTGATTTTAATAGTCATTACTGAAAATAGTATATAACTTCTTCAAAAACTTTAAAATAGGACTCCTATACAATTCAGAAATATCACCACTGAATGTATATCCAAAGGAAATAAAATCAGGATGTTGAAAAGATATCCACACTCCCATATTTATTACAGCATTGTTCATGATAGCCAAGATATGGAATTAGCATAATGAGCCTAAGTGTCCATTGATGCATTGATGAATGAATATATATATGCATATATAAAACATTATTCAGCCCTAAAAAAAGAAATTAGCATACTATAATGTGCAACAACATGGATGAGCCTGGAAGAAATAACGTTAGGCGAATAAACCAAATGCAGAAAGACAAACACTATGTGATAAGAGAATTCATCTTAAAACCATTGGTTCTTCAACAGATTAAAAATGTAGCATCTTGGGCTAATTGTATCACAGAAAATGAGGCAACAAAGACAATTATCAGGAAAGCCAAACAAACCTCTTCACATGCTCCCAAAATTTCCTAGAGTCACCAGACTGGCACAGAATCTTACTTGGCAAGATCACATCTCCCAGCCATCTAGGGTAGGTTGATGGAAAAGCAGTGCTTACATACAGCCTCTAGATAGAGAATGGAGGAAATAAGTGAGAGTTTAAAAAGTACTCTTTTACCTGCACCAGGTAATCAAGGTCAACATCAACAGTGATAAGCCATATTGATCATATGTACCCATAATATGTCATAAGAATGGACTCTCACTTCCCTGAAACACACAGCTCTAGTGTAATCATGAGAAAAACATCATAAATTCCAAATTTAGGTATGTTCTACCTGAGCAGTACTCATCAAAACTGTCAAGGTTATCAAAAACTTAGGAAACTGATAAATTGTTAGAGCCAAGAGGAGCCTGAGAAGACAGGATTAAAGGCAATATGGTAATTTTGATGGTATTCTAGAACAGAAAAGTAACATTAGATAAAAATTAAGGTAATCTGAATAAAGTATGAGCTTTAGATAATAAAGTACATCAATATTGGTTCATCAATTGCAACAAATGTGCCACACTTTATGTAAGATTTAATTACAAAGGAAACAGTATGTGGTATACAGGAATTCTCTGTATTATCTTTCCAGTTTTTCTGTAATTCTAAACTGGTTCTAAAAAAAAAACACTTTACTTTTTTTTTTAAGGCACTGTTGTCATTCAATGGAAAAATGGAAGCCAAAAAAGAAGATTTGATTTAAGAATAACCAACCCTCTCATTATCCCGTTGGGCATTGTTATGCCTTGTCTCTGGAAACCGATATAATTTACTTCATTTGATTTGTGTTCTTTCTTGTTCAGAAAGTGCTTCAGGTGACTTACAAGAAGATATAAAAATTAAAACTTGAGAAGCTATTACGGGGCGGGGACTTGGGTGGGAAACAATTTGCCCTAGGGTGGATAGACAAGCCTTAGAATTAGATGGACTTGTGTGTATGCTCTGCTTCTTGGTAAAGTTACTTAACTTATTTGTAGCTCTATTTCCTCATCTGTAATGTGTATTTAATAAGTACTCAAGATGCCATACGCAATGTTGTAAGTATCTTAACAGGCAAGTAATTAACACGTGCACCATATTTGTATACATTGGACATAGCGTCATTTCAGTGGTCTGACATCTCAGGGATATCCCAGAACCCCACCAAGGGATCCAAATTGGAGAATATGTTGGTTTAACCAAAAAAAACTGTTGGAAATATTTGGAGCCCCACCAAAATGTCTTCACAAAAGAACAAATCTTTCTATGCACAAGAACTTCTTAAACTTTAATGTAAATTCCTTCATTTTATAGGTCACAAAACTGAGGACAAGAGGGAGGAAGCGATTTGCCCAAGATCACACAGGGAATTGGGAGAAGAATTAGATCTTAAATGCAAGCATCTCAACTGATACTTAGTCTTTTCTTTTGTATATATCAAGTTACATATTTTTCTTCCAAATATACTTCCTGTATACTTTGTGAAATGAAGTAAGGATAAGACATGTGCAGTTTTCATATTTCAATGTTAGGGATTCAAGATTTCTTCAAGCATCTGATTGCTGATTGGCTAAGAAAACACACCAGTATTTGTGGATATGTATTAATAAAAAAAAATTTCTTAGGGCGTATACTTGCAATAAATTTGAAGTAATGAAGAAGCATTTGTTTCCTAGGTTTGTTTTGTTATTGTTTTATCCTAGCAACAATTAACATGATAGTTAAGAGAATAAACTTTGGAGCCAGACAGATAAGGATTAAATCCTGGCTCCTCTATTTACTAGCTATATGACCTTATTCACCTTAGTAAATATTATTGAGCTTCACTTTTGTCATCTCTAAAATAGAGATTACTAAGATACAAAATTCATAAGGTTTATATGAAAATATAAAACTAAGTGCTATATATAAATTTCATAATAAAGAACTTGGCACAAAATAAACACTCATTGAAATATAGTTGTTGTTGCTGCCACTATTGTCATCATTGTATTCTCTTCTTGGGAAATTAATATTTTGTGATTCCCAGGAAGGTACTCAGCCTAGCAATAAAGCAATATTGAGTCCTTTTCTCTGGGCATCAGCAAACCTGGTATCATTTATGTCATACTTGCAACTTACTAATTATGTGATTGGATCAATGTATTTTTACTCTGACCCTAAGTTGTACCATGTATCAGAGCTTTTTTTTAATTGAATAAGGCAAAAACCCAGTCTCAAATAGTCTTAAACCAAATTGTAGAAATTACATGTTTAGGTAATTGAAACCTCCACAGGCAATTTCTTCTTTAGGCTCAGGTTAATTCAGGACTCAAAATATGTCAAAAAATCTGTTTGTTTGTTTTCCATTGCACAAATCTGTTCTCTTCCATGTTGGCTTCATTCCCAAGATCCACATGGTAGCAATATGGTTGACATCAGCTCCACAGTTAAAGGCCCAGAGTTTCCATTCTAAAGAGAAGAGAGCACTTTTCTTTCCTAAACAGATTCTATAAAAGCCTTAATCCAGATTCTGACTGGTAGACATTGACTCATGTGCCTAACTCTGAACCAATCACTGTGGGCAGGAGAATAGAACACAATGTTTAGATTAAGCTGTGGTCACATGCCATTCCTGGAGATGGGGGTAAGGTAGTTCTATTCAAATAACTAATAGTAAAGGAATGGGCCCTGTATTCTTTTTTATATTACTTTATAACAAATTATTACAAACATAGCCACTTAAAACAACCCAATTTTATTATCTCACATTTTCTATAAGTTAGGAGTCCAAGAATGGCATAACTGCACTCTTCATTCAGGTCTTAAATGGCTGAAGTCAAGGCATTAGCCAAGGCTGCCATCTCATCTGGGGCTCCTAGCACTCTTTCAAGCTCATGAGGTTGTTGGCTGAATTAAGTTTCTTGTTAATTCCAGAGGCCACCCTCATGTACTTGCCACATAGGCTATTCTCTCACAATACAATAGCTTTCTTTATTCTGAAGGTTGCCAGGAGAGTGTCTCTCTGACACTTCACCTTCTTTTAAAAGGCTCACCTTGGCCGTATGTGATGTCTCATGCCTGTAATCTCAGCACTTAGGGAGGCCAAGGCAGGCAGATCACTCAGGGCCAGCAGTTCAAGAACAGCCTGGCCAACATGGTGAAACCCCCTCTCTACTAAAAGCACACAAATTAGCTGGGCCTGGTGGTGCATACCTCGCGAGTAGTCCCACCTACTCGGGAGGCTGAAGCAGCAGAATCACTTGAACTCAGGAGGCAGAGGTTGAAGTCAGTGGGCAGAGATCACGCCACTGCACTCCAGCCTGGGTGACACAGCAAGACTCTAACTCAAAAAAAAAAAAGAAAGAAAGAAAAAAGAAAGAAACAAAAGAAAGAAGACAAAAGAAGGAAAAGAAAAGAAAAGAAAAAAAAGAAAGGCTCATCTGATTAGGCCAGGCCTACCCAGGATAATCTCCCTGTAGTCTAAGTCAACTGATTAGTAGCCTAATTATGAGAGTGACATTTCATTGTATTCCTGTGGTTCTGTGCATACTCAGGCAAAGAGGATCATACAAGGAATATATATTAGGGCACACAAATCTTAGGGGCCATTTTAGAATTCTAGCTACCACAAACTCACAAAAGAAAACGGGAGTCTGGTTAACAAGATGACATTGATTGTTGGGCAGCCAGAAAAATAAAATCCCCTACATCCCTTCAGAAAAACAAAAAGGCTGGGATTGGCCCAGATTATCACTAATATCTCTTCCAATTCAAATCATGCTTAATTCTGTGAAACCAAATATAGAATCTTAAGTATTTCCCGTGTCTTTGAGGGAATTAGCAGCAACTGTGTATAAAAATCACTAGAAATAGAGGGCAACTTTCTCAAAAATATCACCCTCCTGAGTGTTGTCTCAGCAGTTTTTGCAACCCTCCCCTTTTGGTGGGCATCTGTTGCCCACCTCATTAATATTTTCTGACTGGCTGTTGACAGCGTATTTTTTATAAGACTGGAAGGACACAGTCTAGTCTAGGACCCAAAGGAGTTGAAGGAGCCTTCCTTAAATATGGCCCTGACCCAGCAAGCGAGTCACCTTCCCTGAAGTCTTGGAGCTTGAGCTATGGTTTATCTCTGGCCCTTTGTTTTTGGCAATGAAAAGGGAGGATGTGGTCAGACTCATAAAGGCATTACTCAGAGCCAGTTTGGTTCCGAGGCAAGAAATCTGGCAAGATCTATTCCTACATGGCTCCATCCCTGTCTCCAAAATCTTCCCAGAGGACTGCCTTCAGGACCTTGGCCTCAATTAGGAGCTGACCACCAGCAGAATTTGAACTCAGATCTCCCAGTACTGGCCTTCTCTCATGGGTAATTGCAAGAGAACACATGATAAAATAAACAACTTCTTTGGTAACAAAGCTCCCTACAGTGTTTCACATTCCCTGGGCTGAAATTTCATAAATAATTGAGCATTTACTATGAGTTAAAGCATGCATCTACATTTGCTATATCCTGGCTCTCTTACTCTGTGTGTGCATGTGTGTGTGTATGTGTGTGTGTGTGTATGAACATATATATTGAAAGACCAGAGAAGCACCTGCCCTTGAAGAATTTATGATCTACTGGTGGAGATTCAGAAAGGCGTTTGAACAGTTTCAGCAAAATTTGAAATGTTGTAATGGGGGAAAACAAGGTACAGCATATAATGTAAACCAAGACAAAAAGATTCAAGGAGGGCTTCTTGTAGAAGGTAGTGCATGAGTTGAGTTGAGCTTCAAGAAATGAATGGATGTTAGCTAGGTGAAGGTCAGAAAGGTATTTGGAAGTGAACAAACAGCATAAAAAAAAGGTCAGATGTGTAAAACAGCAAAGTTCGTGCAGAGAAAAATACAAGCAAATTGATAGTGCTGAGATGTAAACTTGGTTATGATCTGAAAAGGGTGAAAAGGTGGAGCTTTGTAAAAAAAAAGATGAGTATGGAGAGGTCAGCATAAACAAGGTCACAGAGAGTCTTACATGCTACATTGAAGAGCTTGGTGTTTTTCCTGTGGACAACATGGTGTCCCAGAAAGGTTTTGAACTGAGGACAGATAGGATTTGTTTGTTGTTAATTCCTCTATCTGTAGTGTACAGAACAGATCTAAGGCTACAAGGCTGGAGATACAGAGGTCAGCTCTTGGCTGTTGGTTCAGGTAAGAAATGGTGAGAGTCTGAAATCTAGCAATGACACTGGGAGGAAAGAAACAGTCTTAGAAAATTTGGGGAATAATATCTGTCAGATTAATTGTAGATTAGCTGTGGTGTCTAACGAAAGGAATAGCATCAAGAACAATGCCTAAGATTACCTCCTCAAGTCTTTTTCTTTCTTTCTTTTGTTCTTTCTGTCTGTCTTTCTTTTGCCCTTCTTTTCCTTTCCTTTCTTTTCCTTTCCTTTCCTTCCTTCTCTTTCTTTCCTTCCTTCCCTCTTTCCTTCCTTTCTTCCTTCATTCCTTTTTTCTTTGTCTTTCCCTCTTCTTCTTCTTCATGAATCAGATTGAAGTTCAACCAACATTTATTAAGCATTTATTATGTTGCAATCATGTTCTAAACACTTTACAAAATCACATTTTGCTTCCCAAGAAACAGTTCTATGAGAAAAGAGATAAAGTAGTGAAATATTGGAGAGAGAATCAGCTTGCTTAAGGTCAGCTAGTAGCAGAGATAGGAATAGATAGCATTTGTTTTAGAGAATACATGGAGTTTGCTTGAGTCCTAGATCACTGGAATGAAAATTTTATAAACTCAAAATGCATATTTGCAGTTATTCTAAAGAGAAGCATAGTGGGATAAAGACTACAGCTTTATAATGATTGCTATTATTGTGCCACCAATCCAGTGGTAGGTTTAGAGATTTCAAACCAGTGATTTTCAAGCTTGCCTATACATTGGAGTTACCTAGGTAACCTTAAGAAACATTAAAAAGACACTGATGCTGATCCCCCTTCTTAGAAACTCTGATTAAATTGTTTTGATGTACAACCTGGGCATCAGTATATTTAAAATTTCCAGGTGATTATAATGTATAGCCAAGACTGAGCATCACGGAGCTAGCCCCAGAACAAGCAGAAAATGATCTTCTCTGCTGACCTCTGCACCTGGTCCTCTCTCCTTTCTCCTGCCTTAGATAGTGTGACTCTGCACGAACACAAAAGCATTCTTCCCAGCATGGCCCTCCCCTCTGCTCCAGCATCCCCGCTGCTGGTGGTCCCATGCTCTTGGCACAGATGGATGTGCTACCTAATTGCCTGCTTATTTGTTAAGTGGTTGTTCTCAGCAGATGTTCCCATGTGGGGATTTGGAGGCCAGCATCTGTATACAAACAGCCGATTGCATCACTGCCCTGCTTTTGATCTAGGCCTAATGGGGCACCGCCCAGGCCACAGATGACCTTCCAAAACTAACCTGATGATAAGCTTTCTCATTCCCCATTTTCATCCCCAACTTGTTCTTTTAATCATCCTTCATGATCTTAGAGGCTCTGCGTGTGTCTTCTTGGATTACTTTCTTCCTTTGCTTTTTAAATTATTATTGTTGTTGTTGCTGTTGATCTTTCTCTTAGAATAACAGAGCATGATGGCAGCCTCAATATCTTCATGGTACAAATGTGCTAACTGGGACACAGAAAGAAAAAGTCACTTCGTCAGGATTAGGATACAGTCATTCACGGGAAGAACTGAGTTTTAGTTCTTCCATCTCTTATCTCCATTGCCATATACCACCTTACCTAGCCTCACCAAATGGCCTATGGGTTTGATGGCTGATTCTGAAACCTCCTAACTGTGAGGATTTGACAAGTTACTTCACCAGAACTAGCAAGATAATAATATTCTATGTCTGCCAGCATCATTGTGAAGTTTAAAAATACTGTGTATGAAGCACATAGCACCGGGTTAAAAGAATTGTTCAAAAGGTATGCAAAAATGCTGGAAAAGTGATAACGATATCCAGCATGATGATTAAGTGCCCAGGCATATGAGTTAGATGTTCCAATTTGAATCCCCATTATCCCTGAGTAGCAGAGCTCCTTTGGTCAAGTTACTTCACCTCTTTGAGTCTCCATTTTCTCTTTTTAAAAATGAAAATAAAAGTAATATTACTCTTACCTTGTTGTAACAATATTGAGCACTTATTACACAACTTGACACATATTGAACTTTAAGATAATAATAAATATTAGGGATGAAAGTGAGAAAGAAGAAAAAGAAGAGAAAAAACATAAGACGACAATGCTTTCTATCATGTAGAAACAGCACTGCATGAGGAGTCAGGACACCTGATTCTTAGTATGATACCAGCTCCGAAAGTAATTTTCTGTGTGATGTCTGATAAATTCCTTTCTATCTCTGTGCTTCAGAGGTCTTATCAGGAGGACTGGATGGTCTTTGTGCCTTCTTCCATACTGTGATTTCTATCTCAACAAAGCTATCTTATTCCTCAATTCTCTCATCAGCCAAGGAATGTGACATGCCAGGGTCCTTCTGGGTTCATAAAATAGGGTCCTTCTGTTTTCATAAAATCATTTGTCTTCCCTATCTCCTTCCCCGTCTTCCTAGCCTTTGTGGTATGACCTCCTTCTCATTGCCTTTTGTATGCACATAAGAAGACAGTCTCACCCTCTCATACAACCTTTGCCTTAAATGTGGGGAGAAGAACCCAAGAACCCAGCCTTGGAGAAGAACTACCAAGTGCTTTTTTTTTACTATTATACTTTAAGTTCTAGGGTACATGTGCACAATGTGCAGGTTTGTTACATATGTATACATGTGTGGGAACTGAACAATGAGAACACTTGGACACAAGGGGAACATCACACACCAAGTGCTTTTAGAGATTAAGCCATGGTCTCCTTCTGAGAAGACAGTGACTGTCAAGTGGAAAAATTGACAACAGCTTTAGCTCCAGTCATGCAAATAGTATTACTGCAAAGACATATATTTAGCATCTATGACATCAGCTTGATTTACCTTGATTAATGGAGCAATTTGCTGTGCATTTTTCCAAATGCTGTAATCAATTAGGGCTCAAAATAGATTAGAAAACCTCTATGACGTGGACACAGTCCAAAAAGGCTAATGCATCATAAAATATATGTATATATCCTTTCCAACGATGCAGTGGATGAAGATTTGTGTCTTGGACTAACTCAGAGGGGTTCAGGTTTATACAGTTAGGGATCAGGCGCTTTTGATTTCAGGTATTGTTAAAGGCAAGTCAGGGGAAAAGGTGCCTTGTAAATGCTACTCTCTCTTGATCTAGCTTCTCAACATCTCTCTGTGTATACTCTTTTCCCCACTCCAGTCCATTCTCACAGTGATGTTTTCAAAACACTTAGCTGGTTATAGCCCCCTTGTAACAACAGAATAGGCCCTAATCTCTTAGATTGACATTGACAGCCCTTTGAAATTGGCTCCAGAGTATTATTTCAACTTCATCTCCTCCTATGTCCCACACATTCCCCATATGTTATCTTTCTATATTTCTCAAAGTTCCCCCCAAATATGTCACGTACTTCCTTACAACCCTGTATTTGACCCTACCTTCTCTCTGCCTTGACTAATAAAAAGAACTCATATTTATGGAGTATTTTTTATAGACCAGGCACTGTGCTAAATGTTCACTGTATATTATTGCCCTTAATTCTCTTAACCACCCCATAATCAGTGAAAGTTAAAATACTTGATCTAAGTTGTATATAAGTAAGTGACAACATTAAGATCAAATCCTGGTTGATCTAACCCCAAAGCCCTTGGTCTTTCTTCCTCTCCTTCTGTATAATTCCTTTATCTTTTCTTCTCAATCCTTCTCCATATTTCACACTCTCACTGTGCGCTTCTTTCCAGGAGGAAAGATATTTTTCAGACTTGGTGACAGTTAGATGCTAGAACCTGACTGTGTGACCCACTCAGAAATGAAATTACTCTGTGCCCAATTTACACATTCTACAACGACTTAACGTGCTACTGCTCTAGGTAAAGTACCCTCCCAGGCACTAAATACAGTGCAGAGGCATGGAGTGTGGTTTAAGGATTGAACATAACAAAGCACTGCTTGACAAAGAGACTCAAGTGACTTGGGATTAAATTCTAGATATTCTATTAACCATGTGTATAATTTTGAGCCTCTCAGAATCTATACTTCATTGTCAATAAGTAGAGATAATATTCTATATGATGCATTAATCAAATTGATATGAAGATATAAAAGTGTTTCATCAAGTGCTTCACACAAGGTGTTGATTTTCCTACCTGGCACCTGGCCTGAAGGAACTTATGATTCTAGGAGCTTTTGCTTTAAATTGTAGGTAAAACTATAAACTACAAAGCAGTGTGAATTCCTGTTAATTTTGGACAAGAATTAGAGAGCTGACTGTACAACCATTGAAACTGCTGCCTGATTCTTCATGACTTCTCCAGGACCTCATAAAACCTGGGCCATAACTGGCCCTCAAAACCTGAGCCATAACTTGTCCACAAAATATACCCATCAAATGAATGAATATTGCTGTCACTGCAGGAGAACCAGACTATGAAGTCAGAGACATGGGCTATGGTCCCAGCTCTACTCCTCACTGACACTAGTAAGTAAATTCATTTTCTTGTGGACTTGGTTCTTTATCTTTAAAAAGAGTATGTTAAAACCCTGACTTCATAAAGTTGTTATGTAGAGCAAATAAAACTCCACATGGAAGTAACTTGTAAACTATAAAGAGATGTGTATGTACAAGAAGATGAACCGAATTGACTTGTATTATTAAAGGAATGCATAGGCATATAAGTGCTGTGCTTGAGGTGCTCAGAAGATCCCCATCCAAAAGTCTATAATTCAAAGTCTAGTGAGTGGTTTATTTCATTTTTACAAATGACCATTCATCATCTTGACCTGACACTTAGCAAATGAACCACAATATCCTCCAATCCACTGCTTAGCACATTCTTGGCAGAAAGGACATTAGAGACCAATGGATCCTCTACTTTCTTTTCCCCAGTACACACCATTGTACTGTTGAGGAAATTGACCCTCAGAGGGCAGGGACTGTGTCTTCCCCCTTCTTCAGCACTTAGCACAGTGCCTCACCTATTACATACTCATTAACTCTTCAACAAGTGAATAAATAAACAAATTAAATGACTTATTGAAGCTATCCTCAGTGCTCAGCACAGGGCCTGACCTACTATGTTTAGTTTTTTTTTTTTTTTTTTTTTTTTTTAATGAAATGAATGAATGGATAAATGCTCATCCAGCAAGTTGGTAGCAGCAATGGGACCCAGACCCCTTCCTTGGCAATCTGTATCCCAACATATCACAAATTGGTATTCATCCTCGTTTGTGTTTCCTGCTAATTGACTTAGGTTTGTGCATTTGTCTCTACATATATGCCTCTAACTCTGTAGAAGAAACAAGAGAGTTTGTCACATGTCTCGGAATATATAGCTTAGGGTTTGTCACCTAGTAGGTAATCAATAAATGTGTCTTGATTATATGAACCTGGGCAAATTAAAGAGACTATTTGGAGTGCGACTTCTGAGGAAGAGACCTGGTAGGAAGTACTTTGTGTGGTCTGATAATGTATTTATTTACAAGACTAATGTTTATCTAAGCTCCAGAAGATTTCTGGCTTCATTTTGGTATCTGTGTGCATTTGTGTTATTTTCCATCCTTCTGGGGAAAATAGGCCCATCCTTCTGGGGTCCAGCTGGGCTACAAAGTAATAAACAGACATAAAAATTGGCTCACTCCATGACAAGAAGTGGGAGCAACCCAAACCCTTTAAGAAATTCTTCTCTCAGTAGTGAACGCACCAGCATCCAGCTAGTTCAAGCAGGGTTCAAGTAAGCACTCTAACTTTGTGAAAACTATTTATGACCAGTACAATAAAACTTCTCTACCCACTCAGTTGCTGGGCATTTGAGACAAAGTTGTTTTTCTTTCAGTCTGTTCTTTGACAGCAATCAACAACATTGAGTTACTTTCACAATTTTGACAACTAATTCAGGGTATGAGCAAGCCTCTCCTTTTGTTTCCTTAATATATCCCTTTGCAATTTAAGAATTCTACAGTGTCTGATACAAATCAGTGGTCTTACTTCCTTCTGAATGGCTGAACCAAGTTTAAAGCTACTGTCTAAAATATCTTACTGGATATTCTGAAGAGGCCAAATCACTTTCAAAGGTTCATTACGTCTCTTTGCTTATGACATTTACTTCACAAAGAATCCCATAAACTCCAAAAAAACTACTATAGTATGCCTTTGACAGATGACTCATTTGCCAATCTGTTTATTTCATATATATTTAATTAATAAACTTGTCCCAAAAAATAAAGAGGTAAAAGCCATGGCGTGTGTCCTAAAGGACACCATGTCCAGGCATGAAAAATGAAGCATGAGTATCAATTTCTATGACACCAAACAGTGCTCACCAACACAGACGAGAGACACACAGTGCCCCAGAAACTCAGAGAGAAGAGTGGCCACTTCTGGAGGTAGACAAGAGGAGGAAGATGGAATTTAGAAGGCTTCATGGGACAGGTAATCCTTGCACTGGGCCAGAACTGTGTATATAATACTAATCTGTTACTAGTGAGGGAAAGAGGTGGGAGCCTAATCCACCCAGGTGGAAAGCATGGTTTTTACCAGTTCACTGTGCCCTCTTACTCCACTGAAGTCCTATGGTCCTAAGCATCTACCTACTTGGGGCTATTCTTGAAAAAATAACAGTAACCAAATTTGCTGTGTGCCAGATATCATTTGAAGTGCTTCACACTTGCTAGCTCCTCACCACAAAAGTAAATGAAGTAGGTTGTCTCCATTCTTGTAGGTGTGGAAAATATATTTTAGTTTAAATACAAGTGATGGGCACTTGACCAACATCACAGAGCTAGTCAGTAGAGCAGCGGGGCTCCAATTCAGTTCTCTCCTACTCTTTAACCTACCTTCTTAAACCACACGCTAACTATCTTCTTGGTCAGATGGTTTAATTGCTCCGTGGGGGGATATGAGTGTTGGTAGGAGCACCTAGGGAGATGTCCCTTTGGAACTTACTCCCCCAGGGCTCCATAATTGTGCTTGTATGAAACAGAACTCCCAGTGCCTACCATCTGAGCTCATGATCAAAGGAGATTGCAGAAACTCACAAATGTCAAGTGCCCATTTATCCCAGATTGTACTGTGGTGCTTTAATCTACTCTGTTTACCCTCACAAGAAGCCTGTGGACAATGGATTATTTTCTTCGTGTTGTAGATGAGAAATCTGTCTTATGTAGTTTCAGAAGTTGCTTGATTTCCCACAGCCAGTCTCTACCAAGGCAGCATTTACAAGTACGATATTTACCTCCAAAACCCATCTTATTTTAACTTTCTCCCTCTGTAGATTGCACACTACCCTGTAGCACCTGGCTTAATGATCACAGTGAAAAAGGAAAATTAAAAAATAAATAGAAAGGATTAGGAAAAGAAGATATAAAATGAGAAGGAGGAGGATGAGGGAAGGAGAAGGGAAAAAAGTAGTCAGAATGTACTTACATGCTTCAAAGGAGCCCCAGTACTGAGCAATATTCACTAAGGTAGGACATTGACGTAAATATTCAGGGGACATTTTCCGACCTGGATTTTGAATAAAAGAAAGACCGGAGCATACGAGGGAGTAGGGCTTTAGGGTTTTGAGATGCCAGATTGGACACAGGAGGAAAATCTGCAAGACTATCCTAGAGTAGCAATGGTGTTGGTTTTTACACAGCAATTTTCTGAAACATCTTCCACAGGACTACATGGCTCTCTTAACTTGAAAGTCCATTTTATTTGTTTATTAAATTAACTGATAGACAAAATGTTCAGTCTTTTACTATCAGAAATTTATGAGTCAAATAACGATTGCCCTCACCTCAAGTTATGCTTTCACTGTATTTGTTCCATGTCTTCTGAGCTCTGGCTTCCTTGAAAAGAGGTTTGCATCTTGGCAAGATCCGTTAAATCTCTCTACTTTGCTGATAGCAAGCAGCCCAGAAACAAAACAAGAGCATTGAATCTATATTTCCCTGCCCCCCTTCTTTCTTCCTTTTCCTCTCTTCTCTAACCCCTCCCCTAGAGAATGCCAGAGAAATAAAAATAAAGTCGTAATTAAGAAAAGGACTAAGAGTAAATTCCATGCATTTAACCCAAGTTCCATCTCTGAACCCAGGAGGATTGGTGCATAGCTGTGGTTGTGCTAGAGGAAGCGTGCAGGGAACTCATGCTGTGCTTTCAACACAAATACAGCTCATAAGGAATAGTTTATCACTTAAACCATCTCTTTAATTCTGCAGAGTAGAGGGAAGACCTCAAAAAAGGCTCAGATACAACCACCACGGCCACCAGGGTCTTTCAGTTCTGGAATCCCTCTGGCACAAATAGCTCAGAGCAATTCACAAACATTTATTGACGAAACCCCATGACCCCTCCCCCAAGTGAATACTTTAATATCCCATTCTGCAGAGGGCAAAATGGTAACATGGAGAAGTTCAAGGCTCTTGGCTGCCTGCCATGCAGAGAAAATGAAGTCGTGGCTGGATTCTGAAAGAAAAGCATCGCCAGGTGCACAGTGGATTATTCAAGAAATGTGGTGAAAAGAGCACAGGGCTGTAAGTCAGACCTGGGCTCTCATCCCTGTGCTGTCACTCACTTGCCAGGGAACGGTGTTCAAGTTACCTCCACGCTCCGGCCTCAGTCTCCCCACGTGTGTAATGGAAGGTTGAACTAGAAGACCTTAAAGCCCCTTTTACCTGTAAAAAGTGATGGAGTTCTAAGTCCACCAAGCCAGAGGACTAGACAGGCTAGTCTAGTCTAGTCTTATCACTGCAAATCCTAAACCTTGCAACCCTCTTTCCTGTTGGAGGAACTTCTCTATGCCTCTCCAAATTCAGCCCCTTAAAGCTTAGTTCTACTTCTCCTCCTCCAGGTGGTGTTCCCTGACTTGTTGCTGCCTATAAGAATTTTGTGACTTTCAGAACACCTGATTGCTTACTTTTTCACATGGGAGGAGCTCAAACAATATTTACTAAATTAGAAGATTCTGTGTGGTTTAATCCGTAATTCAAATACCCTCGTCTAACCAGTGGGACCTGGAGGGCAGAATTAGAAAAGTGTTTGTTACGCCTTAAATATCTTAATAGATCTTCAAACTTCAATATCCATTAATAGGTGCTTTTTTTCTAAATCCATCTGGATTTTAAAATCCTGATGATACATGCCCAGAGAGGTGGTTCTTAATGTGGAGGTCCAATTTAATGCACTGTAATTTAATTTAGCAATTAATTATTGATCATCTACTGTTTGCCAAAAACTAGAGTAGACTCTGGAGTTACAAAGATTTCTAAGATTTAATTCTTTCCCTGAAGGCTATTGGGCTACATGAGAGAAGCAGGCAAGGAGAAAGGCAGCTGTAATACATTGAGATTACTTCACTAGCAGAAGCATCTACAAGACAAACAGGAGGTATGAGGCAAATAAAGAGTAAAAAGGCCAATTACAGCTCAGATCTCGTTGAATTTGCTTTGCCTTAGACCCTAAAATAGTAAAGTTGTGACATAAAGGTTTCAACTTTGATAAGATTTCACAAGACAAAGCTGGAAGATCCCAAGATTATTGTGTATGTATGTCAGGGGTCAGAGGGAAGAGGGAACGCTGCATGAGTGAAAAACTTAAAGTAGATGTTCTTTCAAAGGAAATGCAGTTGGCATGAACAGTTTTTAAACTAATGGATATGAAGGTATAGATTCACTGCAAATAAAAGTAGGTCATTTGAGACAATCCCATGGCATCACATATAGGAACGTTTCTTCTCCTTCCTGGCTTGATTTCCTTAAATGGAAAAGGGGTGGTTAGATGAGATAATCACAATAATCCCTTCCAGCTTTGGTGTTCTGTAGTTACATGGAACACAAACAGTGTCTTCTCTGTTGCCTCCCACAACATTTATTGCTGGGTTGGGCACTAGAATGGAAGACAGGAAGGAGAAAACAAGAAAAGTGGGGAGAAAGGGTTATTTTCTCCCTCCAGGGACTCTGAAGTTTGAAGAAAGGTGAAATTCAGAGGTATTCAGAAGAGAAAAGAAGTAGCAGGATATGAGTTGTCATTATAAGTGTATTCCTTAGAGGTAACAAAGGTTTTTATCTTGTGTAGTGACATTAGCCAGATACTTGTAATCAGAAAGCTTGGGTTCAAGTTCTGGCACTGTAATTCAATAGTTTGTAAATCCTTAGAAATCTACTCACTCTCTTGAGCCTCAGTTTCTCCTCTGTAAAATGGACTAAATAACACTGTTAATTTAGATATATTAAATATTTGAGAGAGACATGCTTTGTAAACCACAAAAGTCTATATAGAGGTTGGTTATTGTTGTTGTTTTTGCTGTTATAAAGGGGTGTGATACTCTACCCAAATGATGATTTTTTAGACATTTGTGACAGGCAATGAGAGAAAGAAGTGGAAGTCAGGGAGTCATCAAATTTACTGGAATACCCTGTTCCATCCTCACACGAGCTGTGAGCCAAGTCTGTATTTTGCGTCTCCTTTCACAGAGCAGTAAGCAGAAGCTACAGAGAGGTGGTGGGCTCTCGCAAGCCCATGGATCTATATACTCAGAGAAAAAGCCGCTAATAATTTCCAACTCACCCTGGAGCAGATACACACACAGTGTTGAGATTGCTCATGGCCATAGAAGAGCCTCAGCTGGTAAATTTATAGAAGGCTGTTCTGCATTTTTAAGCAAGATAACTAAGCCTCCAGAGCTCACCCTGAATTTAAAAAAAAAAATCTTTACAAGTATATGAGTCTCACAAGCTGAGATTTATGTAGAGATTTAGGTTTGTTGATGTATAAGGTAAATTTTTAATTCACCGGGTAGATGGCAAAGCAAACCAAAGTTAGTATATCAGCACCATCTAGTGGGTGACTTCTGTCAATGCACACACTAGAGGCGCAAACGGTGGGCAAAGAAAATGTATACCCCCCAAGGCTTTGGGAAGGCTGCGGAGGAAATAGCGCCTATCAAAGGGAACCTTGGGCTGGTCACGGTGGCCCACACCTGTAATTTCCGGGCTATGGAAGGCCGATGCGGGAAGGTAGCTCGAGCCCAGGAGTTTGATACCAGCCTGGGCAACATGGCAAGACTCCAGTCTCTACAAAAAGTAAAAAATTAGCCGTGTATGGTGTCATGTACCTGTATTGTAGCAGCTATTCTAGAGGCTAAGGCAAGAGGACCATTAGAGCCCAGGAATTCAAGGCTGTAGTGAGCTGTGATTGCTGACACTTCACATAAGCCAAGATGACAGAGTGAGACCCTGTCTCAAAAAAACAAACAAACAAAGGAAAGAAAAGGAAACCTCAGCTAGGAGCTCTAATAGTCAGCATGGGTCCAACACATCTCTACAACAGCTAAGGCATGATGAAACAATCCGACCACGGAAACAGTCCAGACACTGTCTAGTTTTAAATCTCTCAGTTTCTTGGCCTGTGAAATGGGGATAATAATTCCTGCTTTAGAGGGTTGATGATGAGATTATATTATGGTATTAATCAGGATGAATTTAGAAAGGTACTTTATATGGAAAATAATATTCCGTGGTAGCTACTGACTTGGTGCCTATCATCTATCTCCTTTGGATACCAAGTAGCCATTAATACTTTAGGTTTCCAAATAAGAAACTGAGGTTGAATATGGGTCAGTGACAAGTCCAAGATCGCACAGCCAGTAGATGGCAGAGCTGGGATTAGACCACCAGTGTGATATGCGCCAAAGCACTAGTTGACTCCACTGTACTGGGTATTAGATGCACAGAGTTTGCTCCTTTTCTTCACCCTGCATTTTATTTCTTAAGATGGACATTTGAATGCTACGATGTACTTGTGCATACTCACAAATAAATATCATGAGATTCTTCATACAGATGTGGAAGCTGAAATTCAGAAACACTAAATAATCTACCAAAAATTAACAATTACTGAGAGATCTGAGATTTGGACTCTGAATTTCTGATTATTGCTGTAGATTATTGCTTCAATCCACCCTCTACTAACTCATTCGCTCATCATTCATCTCTAATTGTGAAGTATGTTTCTGTTTACATCCCAAGAGTTGCTGGTTTATTTAAATGGACATCTGCACTTAGGAAGGTCCCTGGCTCATCTAACGGAGATCTGTTTTTCTGCCCATAGAGGAATGGAGGGTTATCTCTAGTGTACAAGATTGTTTCTCAGACTCCCATCAGCTCAAGAAGAGTGACGTGTCCCATGAGGGCGGAGGACAAGCTGACTGGTTGGAGAGAACATCATCTCTGATCCCAAGGAGGGGTTACCGCTCCAGTTAGTCTTAAAAGAGGTGACTGAAGAGCCTTACAAAAAGAATTACTGGGAGAGTTTCACAAAAATAAATAAAGGACACTCATGTTTCCTAAGGCTATACTTTGTGTCTATAAAGACCCAGGGACACAGAGCCCAAATGTGGTTTGTTGGTTTGTTTATTATTTATTTATTAGAGACAGGTTCTTGCTCTGTTGCCTGGACTAGAGTGCAGTGGCACAACCATAGCTCACTGCAACCTTTAACTTCTGGGTTCAGGTGATCCTCCCACTCCAGTCTCCTTAGTAGCTAGGGCCACAGTTGTGCACCTCCATGACTATTTTACTTCTTTGTAGAGATAAGGTCTCACTATGTTGCCCAGGCTAGTCTCAAACTCCTGACCTAAAGCACTCCTCCCACCTAGGCCTTCGTAAGTGCTAGGATTACAAATATAAACCACACTGCACCCAGCCCCAAGTGTGGTTTGATCAAAGTCCATGAAAGAGCTTGACAGTAGCCAGGCTCCGTGACTACTAACTTCCTGTTAGAACTAGGTATTTTGTCCACACCCTTGGATTATGACCCAGAGGGATCAAATTACCCATGGCAGGAAGAAATTGCTCTGCCTGACAGTTGCTTCCCTCTACTGGTCACTTTGCCTACAGGCAAGAAGATGTTTGGGATTGAATCTCAGAATTAAAACATGTACCGTAGAACATAAAGTATAATAAAAAAGAAAAATCCAACAGATAAAAATAGGATGCTGTTTTACCAAGAAAGTCGGGTGTGGACATCCATACACTCTCAGAGGAGTATGACGGCAACAACAGCAATGACGTGAAATACCGAGTTGCTTGTATTCTGGTCTTTGCAAAAGTGTTTTGTGAAGTTATGTCAGAGGAAAAAATTAATTAAAATATTCTAATCTGGGATAGATGAACACACACATACATTTCTTTTAAAAAAATTGTTGTTCCTTTTTTCTGCCTCATAACATGAATTCTCATTTTTAAAATGGGACAGTTGAGATTCATAGGACAGTCATACAGTGGTCCAATGCTGTGCTTATGCAATGATAATGTCTTTTGGAAAAATGTATCAAGACAGAACCTCTATTGACCTGTGTGCCTGCATGAACTATGCTAACAGAGACCCATGCTAACTCATAACAGACTGTAGTGTGAACAGAAAATAAATGTATGTGAAGGAAAAAATAAAACAAACAAGAAGTCCTCGAGATCTTTTTGTTATTTGCTTCTGCAGCATAACCTCAGTTGCCCTGAATTCTATAACACATCTTTCATTAGCTAGCTTCTGTTTTGCTCCCCTCTGGTTCAAAGGGTACAGGGGACAAGGAGATGGGTCATTTCTTATTCCTGATTGACTTCTCACTCTCTAGGCCTTGCTGAAGATTAAAGCTGACTTTCTTTCTCGGGGGGTGTTTCCCTGAACTTCTCAGAGGTTTCATGTTGGACACTCCTTCCCTGCAGTTTCTTTGACCCCAGGCTTTTCTAGCTATTCTAGGAGGTCTCTGGGGATCTGTCCTCATTCTTTGGGCCTTCACAGGCAGGTATACCCCCAGTCTCCTTTTGTAAGTTTTCCTTGTCCCTCCAGGCAGACTTACTGGACAAAACCAACCAAGACTCCAATGAGCTCTGTATCATCAGCCCACACATGTTCCTTGGGAAACAATCACTGGCTCCTTGCCCTGACGAACTTTCTAACTGCAGGTCAGTAGCAATACAACAGTCTCTCCTGGCTCTAATTCAAAGCAGTTAGTCAGCTCTTCTTTTCTCTTTTATGTTTACTGAAGCCAGACTTCAGTCTACAGTCAGCTTTAGATTTCTTAACATGACCTAATTGTGGACTTTCATCTCTCAGACTTGCAAGGGATGCATTCCAGAGTTCTTTAACTGCTATCCCTAGAGCCCCTCTTACTAGCTAAGCATTGTAAGATAGCACAGTATATTAGATAATAGGGAAGTCCAACTGCTATAACAATCAACCTTCAGCTCTCTCTGTCTTGACTCAATACGACTTATTTCTTATTCATGTCACCATCCATGCAGGTTGGCAGCAGAGAGAGACCCTGTTTCAAGCTGTCATTCATGGACCCTTGCTCTTTCCACATAATAGCTCAGATCCTCCATGGTCTTTCAGTTCTCCTCTAGATTCATTTCGTTCAGCTGCACAGGATGAGAGAAAGAGCATGTGAAGTATCATACAGGAGATTTTAGAAGTCAGACTTAGAAGTAGCATTTATAACTTCCACTCATATTTCTTTGGTCTGTTCATTGCAATGAGAGTTGAGAAACGTAGTCTAGCTGTCTCCAGAAGAAAAAGGAACCATGTAGCATGTTTTAGACAACACATCACATTGTTTCTGCTTCAGTCCTCAGCTTTGGTTACTGAATATCCGTTTTACTATTCTTCCCATACATAGAATACATTCAACTTGTTCCCAGGAGAAATAAGCCAAAGTCCTACTAAGTCATCTAATCTAGGTCAAGGTCCAAGATACTTCACTGATGCATACTTTTTTCCCTCAGTTTGCAATGTGAGTTCTCAGGTTCTGGGTAACTATTCAGAAAAGAGGCAAATAGGAGACACACAGCAGTTACTTGACTAATGCAAGTTTGAAATCCCGCTGGGGAGACATCGTGAAGGTCCTCTCTATGGAGAAGAGAGAAAGTTCATGGACAAGCCCTGATTTTGTTCTCTGAATGATACTTCTTTGGGCACTCATTGTTTTCAGTGGCTCTTGGCTGCAAACTCAGAGGTTCTCTCCTATCCGTTGCACTCCTAAGCCACAATTGAAGTGGACATTTGGGAATGCCTTCCTTGGGGGCTACTTACACTTTGCAGCCTATATCCAATCCAAAGGTTGTTCTAAGCTTTGCCAAGCACTCGCAGCATTTTGAAATGGGATGATGGTTTCATGGCAATATTATTTGCTCAAAAACATTGTGGGCTTATGACTTATTTGATTCCAGTCAGTTTCATGTACTAGTGACTAGTGACTCCACCCAACATTCTGTCCCAGACACAGTTTTTAAATTTTCTTTTCTTTTTTTTTTTTTTGCATCCTCCTCATATGCTTCCTCATGTCCCCTTTTCATGTGTTGACAGCAATCTTGAGTTCATCTGGAATAGTAAGCTTGAGAGATAACTATAGCTGTTTTCAGAATTATCTTTACTGAAGGGCCAAATTACTTTTCCTTTTGTTATTGAGACTACTTATTGAATTCTTGCTGTGTAAATAGCTTTTTAAAAAATTATTTATTTATGTATTTACCTTCTCATCTTTTACTGTTTGAGACCTAGAAGCAGTAGGTTTTTCTCAACATTTAATGCCACAAATTTCTGGAATCTTTTTAATTCTCTTGTGTTTGAATTTCCAAACTGGAAAATTCTTTATGGAGCTCATCTTTTTCCTTTATCCTTTGTCGATGTCAGCCAAAAGAAGGCAAGATAGGCTGGGCACCGTGGCCCATTCCTGTAATCCCAACACTTTGGGAGGCTGAGGTGAGCAGATCACCTGAAGTCAGGAGTTCGAGACTAGGCTGGCTGACATGGTGAGACCCTGTCTCTACCAAAAATACAAACAATTAGCCAGGTGTGGTGTTACATGCCTGTAATCCCAGTTACTCAGGAGGCTGAGGCACAAGAATCGCTTGAACCTAGGAAGCGGAGGTTGCAGTGAGGTGAGATCACAAATCACACCACTGCACTCCAGCCTGTCAACAGAGTAAGACCCCACCTCAAAAAATAATAATAATAATAAATAATAATAATAATAAAATAATAAAAACAAAAAAGACAAACTATACCCACTCTGTTTCTGTTGTTGTTGTTGTTGTTGTTGTTTTTCCAACTATGTACCTTAAAGCTACATTTATCCAAGTGAATGGTCTGCTTTAGACCTGATGGCATGCAACTATTTTACCAAATGCTCTTGTACTACATAATACAGTCTGTTATCTACACAGCCTCTGGTATCAGTTTCCTAGCTGACCAACCATAAAGCCAAAGACACATATTTATTTTCTGTGGCAATACTGCCATTCACCAATTAATGTATTAGTCGGAGTAATTCTGTATCAAACCACCTCAGTGTCCCAAAGACTTCTCACAATAAAAGTATATTTCTTGCTGACACCAAAGCTCAATGCAGTTTGGCAACAGGGACTCTCTTCTCAGCAGTTAATAAATTCCCTGGTTCATTCCACCTCGTGGCCCTACTATCACATTAGATTTTGCTGCATGTTAGGGTAAAGTTGGTAACCTAAAAAATCAAAGCAAAACAATACAAAACTCTGATGCCCAGCTCCTATGCCATACTAATGAAATCAGAGTATCTGGAAGTACCAGCCAAACATCGTCAGTGTTCTTTAAAGATCCTCAGATTTTCCAAATTACGGCAGATTAAGAACCATTGCCAAGCCTGTAATCCCAGCACTTTGGGAGGCCGAGACGGGCGGATCACGAGGTCAGGAGATCGAGACCATCCTGGCTAACACGGTGAAACCCCGTCTCTACTAAAAATACAAAAAAACTAGCCGGGCGAAGTGGCGGGCGCCTGTAGTCCCAGCTACTGGGGAGGCTGAGGCAGGAGAATGGCGTAAACCCGGGAGTCGGAGCTTGCAGTGAGCTGAGATCCGGCCACTGCACTCCAGCCCCGGCGACAGAGTGAGACTCTGCCTCAAAAAAAAAAAAAAAAAAAAAAAAAAAAGAACCATTGCCCTAGAACAAGAATCAGCAAACTATAGCCCAAAGGCAAAATTCAGCCCACTGTCGGCTTTTATAAATAAAGTTTTATTAGCACACACAAGTTATTGAAACAAGTTTTAATGGAACATAAATCCATTTATTTATGTATTGTCTATGGCTGCTTTTGCACTACAACGGCAGAGCTGAGTAGCTGCAGCAGAGACTGTGTGGCTCACAAAACCTAAAATATCTATTATCACCTCTTGTTGCTAAAAAGTTTACTGACTCCTACTCTAGAACCTAGGAGATCTCCAACAGAGAGAAGATAAGGAATAAAGGAGAACACAGAGCTCCATAGGAGAAGTTTTAGGGTTTATGTACAGTACAATTTATGCACTTTAAAAAAAAAATCTTTATATTAGTGATGGTGGTATTCTCTTTCAGCTTTGGTTCCTTCAATGTCCTGAAGATATTTTTTGGAAGACTTTCAATTATTTATTTAATTTTTCCTTAATGGTAAAGAGTGATTCAAACTTCCTGTTTCTTATTGAGTCAATTCAAGTGAATTATACTTATCTAGAAATATGTTCATTTTAGTTATCTATTTTAATATAAAATTGGTCATGCTATTCTCATGTATTATCATCTGTATCTGTGGCTATGTCTCTGTCTTCATTACTAATATTACTTACTGTCTCTTTTTTCATGTTAGTAAACCTTCCTAGAGTTTACAAATTTCATTAGCATTTTCAACAAACCATTTCTTGGCTTTATTGACTTTTGTTTTTAATTTTGTTTAAATTTCATTACTTTTTGTTTATATCACCATTTTGAACTCATTAATTTTACTTTCTTTAGTCTTGTTATTTTCTAACTACTTAAGTTAAATGCTTACATTAATAATTTATAGCCATTTTTACTTCTTAATATGATTATAGGAGGCTAACTTAACTCTTGAAAACAGTTTTAATCATATTCTAAATGTTGATAGATTAGTGTTTTTGTTATCATTATAGTTTTTTTTTATTATACTTTAAGTTCTAGGGTACATGTGCATAATGTGCAGGTTTGTTACATATGTATACTTGTGCCATGTTGGTGTGCTGCACCCATCAACTCGTCAGCACCCCTCAATTCATCATTTACATCAGGTATAACTCCCAGTGCAATCCCTCCCCCATGATAGGCCGTATGATATGGCCCCGGTGGGTGTGATGTTCCCCTTCCCGATCCAATAGTGATCTCATTGGTTCAGTTCCCACTATCGGAGTGAGAACATTGCCAGTGTTTGGTTTTCTGTTCTTGTGATAGTTTGCTAAGAAATGATGGATTTCCAGCTGCCATCCATGTCCCTCACATAAGGACGCAAACTCATCCTTTTTTATGGCCCATGCCATATATTCCATGCGTTGTTATATGTGGCCACATTTTCTTAATCCAGTCTGTCAACAGATTGGACATTTGGGTTGATTCCAAGTCTGTTGCTATTGTGAATATGCACATATAAACATAATGTGTGCATGTGTCTTTATGGCAGCTTATTGATTAGTAATCCTTTGCGGTATGATACCCAGTAGTGGGTATGGCTGGGTCATATGGTATCATCTATGCTTCTAGATCCCTGTAGGAATTGGCCATACTGTTTTCACATAATGGTTGAACTAGTTTTACAATTCCCAACCAACAGTGTAAAAAGTGTTCCTATTTCCTCACATCCTCTCCAGCCCCCACCTGTTGTTGTCTGACTTCTTTAATGATTTTGCCATTTAACTGGTGTGAGATGTATCTCCATTGCTGTTTTGATTTGCATTTCTCTGGGTATGCCCAGTTGATTGATGAGCATTTTTCATGTGTCTGTTGGCTGTCATGAATGTCTTCTTCTTGCAGAAATGTCCTTGTTCATATCCTTTTGCCCACTTGATGGGGTGTTTGTTTTTTCTTGTAAATCTGTTTGGAGTTCTTTGTAGTCTCTGGTAATAGCCCTTTGTAGAGAGTAGATGCAAAAATTTTCCCATTCTGTAGGTTGCCTGTTCACTCTGATGGTAGTTTCTTTTGCTGTGCAGAAGCTCTTTAGTTAATCAGATCCCATTTGTCAATTTTGGGCTTTTTGCTGCCGTTTGCTTTTGGTGGTTTGTAGACATGAAGTCCTTGCCCAATGCTATGTCACGTGGTTTGTTACTGTGTTTGTTCCTGTATATATATTTATATGTGAATTACCTAGTGTATATGTATATTGGTATAGCTTGTAAGCTTTTTAAGTCTCTATTATATTCTCTCTTGAATTAATTTCGTTATATAGTATATATATTCTTTATTTCTTTGCCTCTAATTTAAGAATATGTTTAAAATTTCCCAGTGCATGTGACATTTTAGTTAAACTTTTATTATTTACTACTAAATTAATTGTTCATCATAGTCAAAGAACATGTACTGTATGAGACCTATTCCTCACAATCTGTTAAGTACTGCTCTATAAATTTTAGTATGCATATGATGTACATATAATTGAAAAAGTATATATGTTGTAATTGTTGGATGCATAGTTATCAGGCAAAATGGTACAGCAGTTCAAAGTGTTAACTTTAGAACCAGAATTCCTGGTTTCAAATCCCAACTGCCTACTAGCTCTATCACTAGAAGCTATGAAATCTAGGAGATCAGTAAATTTTCTGTGCTTCAGTTTAAGCATCTGTAAATTGGAGATTATAAGAGGATCTATCTGATACTTTCTATCTCATACTTTTCTCGATGGGAATAAATTAGTTAATACATGCAAAGTACTTCAGTACCTGGCACTTTGGAAACATTATCCATTATTATACGTTCATTAAGTAAATCTTCATAATCTTGTTGACAAAATCTTCTATATGTTTACTTTTTTGTCTGTTTAATTTATATGTGTAGTGAGAAACATGTAACAATTCTTCAAAGTGATAGCAATTTTCATTTTTGTCACATTTTCCTGTGTTTCTGTCAACTATTATCTGGTGCTATTTGGTTAGATATGTAAAAAGTTAGACTGGAATATCTTCCTGGTAAGATATCATTATGCAATAACCTTTTCCCTCTAAGGGTGCTTATTATTTTAAGATTGCTTTTATCAGAATGGGCATGGTGGCTCAGGCCTATAATGCCAGCAGTTTGGGAGGCCAAGGTGGGTGGATTACTTGAAGTCAGGAGTTCAAGAACAGCCTGGCCAACATAGTGAAACCCCATCTTTACTAAAATTAGCCAGCAAATATTAATAAAATTGCTTTCAGTTTCTTTGGGTTGGTATTTTTTCTAGTATATCTTTTTTTCCCCATCCTTTTATTTTCAGTATTACTTTGTTCTTATGTTTTAGGTGTGCCATTTGTATAGAACATATAGCTTTAAAAAAATCCAATTTGACAATATGTATCTTGAAGCTGGTGACTTTAGTTTATTCATATCTATTGTGATTTCTGGTATATTTGTATATATTTCTGTCAATTTATGTTATACTTTTTCCACATCTTTTCTAATCTTCTCTCTATTCTTTTATCTTGATTAATTGATATTTTTCTTATTCTACATTTTTTTAAAATCTCACTGGTCTGGAAGTCAGTTGCTTTATTTCCAGTCTCTGAATGGTTAACTTAAAACTCTACTATGCATACTTGTCAAAAGTCAATCAGCATCATAACTGGCATTCTGAATTGAAATTCAAAAATTCAAAAATTACTCGAGTTGGCCCTCAATCCCTGGATTATGTGATTTTATTGTTGTATGCTTTGGTACCTTGTTGTAACTCATAAATTAATCATTACTAAAATTATTGTTTTACATAAATAATGCTTGTTTTCTTTTTGTATTTCAGACCTTCCTTTGGAAATCATTTTTATTCTTCCTGGAGTTAATCTTTTAAACGCTGCTCTAGTGACACCTGCTGGTATTAATAATTTGTTTACATTTATCTGACTAGTCATTTTATTCTCTTTCTTAAAAGATAATTTGTGAGCTGGGCGCGGTGGCTCATGCCTGTAATTCTAGCACTTTGCGGGGCTGAGGCGGGCAGATGACGAGGTCAGGAGATCGAGACCATCCTGGCTAACACGGTGAAACCCCGTCTCTACTAAAACTACAAAATTAACCAGGCGTGATGCCATGTGCCTGCAGTCCCAGCTACTCAGGAGGCTGAGGCAGGAGAATCGCTTGAACCTGGGAAGGTGGAGGTTGCAGTGAGCCGAGATCATGCCACTGCACTCTAGCCTGGGCGACAGAGCGAGACTCCATCTCAAATAATAATAATAATAATAATAATAATAATAATAATAATAATTTGTAGGTACACAATTCTAGATTCACGTTGGCTTTTTTCTCACCACTTTGAAGTTATTTTGTCAATGTCACTTGATTTTTATTGTTGAGAAGTCTACTCTTAGTCCATTTTCTCTTCCATTGTGTATATACACGGGGCTTTTCCTTATTGGATGCCTTAAAGATGCTTTTCATATTGTGGTGGTGGCCATGGTATTCTTCACTTGGAAAACAGTGTGTATCATTCCATCCTCCATGTCCCTTAACCTGTTTCTGATATGTTCTATTTCCTGGGTTCTTTGTGTTGTGTTCTAGCATCAGAGCTATCTCAGATGAACTCTGTCTTGAGTTATGCCTAATATGCTGTTTAATTTGTCCACTAAGATTTTAATTTTAATGACATTGTTCTTCATTTCTTGGAGTTCTAATTTGTATGTTCAGTTTTTTTATGTGCCTGTTTATTGTTTTCTCTGTATGTTTTTGGAGGAGGGAAAGGGAGATCACTGGTCATTGTTTATAACTTGTTACTTTCAAAATCCCAGTTTCTTACTTTATTTTTAGACAAGTTCTACAGAGTTATTTTACGTGCTATATTGGATCATTATAATATTTAACTTTTTCATTTGTTTTTGCTGATACTAGCTTCTCTTCTTGTGTGTTGTTTTAGTGATTAGAACTGTGAGTTCTTATTTGGTTGAAAATTATCAGTGAAGACCCTGAGGACCTAAACTGGTGACACTTTCCTCCACAGAAGATTTACTTTTGTGTCTGCTGGGAGCCAGAGGACACGTCAAATTTTGAACCTTGTTTTCCGTCTTTCAGGAATCTGATTTAGTGTGTGAGTCTTAAGTGTAATTCTTCTACTGTTCAGAGGATCCAGTGATTAGCCTCTAGACTCTAATGCTGTTTCAGGCATTCATTCCCAGAGAAAACCTGGTTTTCTGTCCTGTACAAGATACTATTCCATTCTCCCTAATCTTATTTCAGCTCTCTCTTATTTTCTGGTTCTTTTATTCTTCATTTTTATTTTTATTTTTTTGTCTTTGAAGATTTCTCTTTCTTTAGCAAGCACATAAATACATTAAAATGTTCATTTTAATGTATTCATGCCTTCATCTCATTATAATTTGGAAACCCTTCCAAGTATACAGCTCTGCATACCACCAGATGAAGAAATTATTCTAACTTCATTGATATTATTGGTACACATGTCTTATGTTCCCAATATACTGTTATACCTTAAATGCATCAATTGTGGATGTTCACATGTCTTTATAACTCCTTGTACGTAGCCTAGCCTAGACTAGATGGAAAATTAAAACACCACATGTTCTCACTTAAAAGTGGAAGCTGAACAATGAGAACACATGAACACAGGGAGGGGAGCAACCCACACTGGGGTCTGTTGGGGGGGCAGGGGGATGGAGGGCATCAGGATAAATAGGTAATGCATGTGGGGTTTAATACCTAGGTGATGGGTTGATAGGTGAAGCAAACCACCATGGCACACGTTTACCTATGTAACAAACTTGACTGTCCTTCACATCCTGCACATGTATCTCAGAACTTAAAATAAAATAGAATAAAATTTAAATATCTCTGTGTGTGTGTGTGTGTGTGTGTGTGTGTGTGTGTGTGTGTTTGAGGAACAATTCCCAGTGCTGTTTTTATGTATCCACCCAATTGCCTAGAGAGACTAGCAGGGTCCAAGTAAGCCCTTAGCAAACCTGTAAACTGTCACCCCCAGACACCACACACATACCATACTGACTTCTATTTTCATCAGTTGGCCATACTAAGATTTCCAGCATGACTTGGCCTAGGTGAGATGCAATTATTTTTGCTTTGCCTGAGACTCAGAAACACATTAGATATTTGTCAAATACCGTGTTAGTTCATACTCTTACACTGAGGTTTTTACAAGTCAGGTAAAATGTTAACTAGTAGGCACACCCACAGTATATGTGTGTTATCATTGGCCAAAAATACAATTTTACTTCATGGAATCCTAAATATTTTATGCTAGAAAGGTATATATTATATTATAGAATAGAATAGAATAGAATAGAATAGAATAGAATAGAATAGACTATGCAATGTGAGACTACAAGTTAAATTGACCTCTATTACTTTTTAAAAAACATAGAAATCAGCATCTCTCATGGTCACAGGTTTAGAAATCCTAAACAAAATATTTGTAGATTAAATCAAAAGATGTTTACAAACATAATACACCACAGACACATCTGGCTTTTCCAGGAATTTAAAAATGAATTTACCATTTAAATTTCATTAATGTATCTTATCACATTAGCACAGAAAGGGAGAAAAATATATAATCATCTCAATAATGCAAGAAAATAATTCAATAAAACACAAAACTAATTCATGATAAACCCTCCTAACCAAGTGGGAAGATATAGAAATATCATTAATCTGACAAATAATATCTACCAAAAACCTCTAGCACCTGTCATATTACTGGTGAAATATTAAAGATATTTCTTACTGGAATTGGAGTTACACAAAGATATCCATTATCACCACTTCCATTCAAAGTCTTCTTGGCAGCTCTAGACAGCAAATAAAGGGAAGGGGTTGGGGAGGAAGTCAATGGAATTGAAAACAAAAGAATAAAACTGTCATTGGTAAGTGACATGATTGTGAATATAGAAAATTCAAAAGAAAAAAATGGCAAACTATTAGAATTAATGAGAGGATTTTGCAAAGCTGCTACAAAGTTACAGAAATTAATTATATTCTATATACTGAAATTTAAAAATAGAAAATTAAACTTTAAAAATTATGCTTAAGGAGACTAACATCAGAAACACCACATACTTAAATTTAATAAAATGTATGTTGATGACTTCCACATAAAAACAACAAAACACTAATTATTAAGATAAGTGGAGATTCTTATTCATAAGTTGGAGACTCAACATTTTTAAATGGTCAATGCTCCTTCAAAATAATCAACAAATCTAGTACAATCAGAATAAAAGTCTCAACAAACTCTTTTTGTGAAAATTGACAAACATTGTAATGTGTCAGAAAATGGAAAAGGCCAAGAAGAAACAAAGTAATTTAAAAAAAGCAGAACCTGGGCCGGGCGCGGTGGCTCAAGCCTGTAATCCCAGCACTTCGGGAGGCCGAGACGGGCGGATCACGAGGTCAGGAGATGGAGACCATCCTGGCTAACACGGTGAAACCCCGTCTCTACTAACAATACAAAAAACTAGCCGGGGAGGTGGCGGGCGCCTGTAGTCCCAGCTACTCGGGAGGCTGAGGCAGGAGAATGGCGGGAACCCGGGAGGCGGAGCTTGCAGTGAGCTGAGATCCGGCCACTGCACTCCAGCCTGGGAGACAGAGCGAGACTCTGTCTCAAAAAAAAAAAAAAAAGAAGCAGAACTTAGTTGGAGAACTTATACTACCAGATAGAAACACCTATTAAAAAGTCATAGTAATAAACACATTATGATATTGGCATAGAAACAGATAATGGGACAGATTAAAGCCCCCACACATATACAGTCACTTGATTTATTATAAAGACGTTATTGCAGTGAAATGAAGAAATGTGATATTTTCAGTAAAAGGTATTGGATTCATTAACTATCCATACAGAAAAATAATTTTGAACTCGATCTTGCATTATGCACAAAAGTCAATTCCAGATGAATTACAGATCTAAATTGGAAAAGTAAATCAATAAACTAATGGATGAAAGCATAGGAGCATATTTTTACAACCTTGACATAAGCAAACATTTCTTTAAAAAGACATGAAAAGTGCTAATTATAAGATAACAAAGCACTGATTACTGTATTATATTCAAATTTTCTGTTCTTCAAGAGAACTAGTAAAAGTTTAAAAATGCAACTCATAGACAGAAAAGATATTGAGAGATACAAAACTATGAAAAAATATATGAGTTCCTGTTATTGAGTAATATGTAAAAGACAGCCAAGTACAGAAATAGGCAGAAGGCTAGACTTGATTATATACATACATACACACACATATAATATATATAATGTATATATAATATAAATATATACAATATAATATAATGTATATATAATATAAATATATACAATATAATATAATGTGTATATATAATACACAACTCATATATACATATACAATGTGTGTGTCTATGTGTGTGTATATATGTATATGAATAGAGATAGATAGATGGATGGTTAGATAGATAGATAGATAGAACAAGGTAAACTCTTCTGAGACAAAGATTTGAATGCAGGGAGTTTACGATGGGAACATTTTCAGCAACAACAACTTCAAGTGAGCTAGAGAAGCGAAGCATGGCTGAGCTAACAGAGAAATTGAACAAGGGTAAAACTACAACAAAGACTTTAGCTGAGCCCTCAGGGAAACACCAATTTGGAGGGAGGAAGTAGAACAAGTAGAATTCTTATACATTGCTGGTGAGAATGCAAACTGAAACACCTGTGAAAAAACAATTTTGCAATATCTACTAGATCTAAATATGAGTACCTTATGATCCATCAGCTCTTCTCCTAGTTATATTTGCAAACCGAATATCAGCATTTTATGCATTCTCGTGGCAGAAGTATTAGTAAAGATAAAATTGTGAAAGAAAATGTCTATTTATGACAGACATTTCCATATGGATCGATTTGTATGGATTAAACACTGTGGTATATTCATATAATGGAATACTACACAACATTGAGAATGAATCTCAAACATAAAGTTAAAAAAGCCAAACATCAAAGCATATGTATTGTATGATTTTATATCTATAAGGTCAAAAAGAGGTATCATTAACTATGTCATTAGCGGTCACAGAGAGGAGAACAGTGGTGGAACGGAGTCCATAGGGGATTGATGTGTCTGTATTCTTTATTTTCCAGTTTAGTTGCTGGCTCATGAATGTATTCAGTTTGTGAAAATGCATTGAGGTATACATTTAGAGTTGGTGCACTCCTCTGTTTAAAGAGTTTGCACCAATTAAAAGTAACGCTTTAATTGGCCTTGAAGTAAGTAACTTTACTTAGTGACCCATCTCCCCCACTCTGTTTTACAGTTGAGGTGAAATTTACATAACATAAAATTAACCATTTTGAAGCGCATACTTCTGTGACCTTAGTATACTCACAATGTTGTATAATATCTCCTGTATCAGCTTCCAAAATATTGTAATCACCCCAAAATAAAACCCTATATCTATCTTTTTTTGAGACAGAGTTTTGCTCTTGTAGCCCAGGCTGGGGTGCAATGGTGCGATCTCAGGTCACTGCAAACTCTGCCTCCCGGGTTCAAGCAATTCTCCTGCCTCATCCTCCCTAGTAGTGGGGATTACAGGTGTGCACCATCACTCCCAGCTAATGTTTGTATTTTTAGTAGAGACAGGGTTTCACCATGTTGGTCAGGCTGGTCGTGAACTCCTGACCTCAGGTGATCCGCCTGCCTTGGCCTCCCAATGTGCTGTGATTACACGTGTGAGCCTCTGCACCTGGCCCCAAACCCTGTATCTATTGATTAGTCACTCCCACTCCCCCCTGTCTTGCCTCTGGAAACCACCAATGTGCTTTCTTTCTCTATGAATTTACCTGTGCTTGATAGTTCATCTAATGGAATAGAGTAATATGTGACCTTTTACTTTTGGCTTCTTCCACTTAGCATAATATTCTTGAGGTTCACCCACATTGTTGCATGTATCAGTACTCACTCCTTTTTGTGACAGAATAATATTCCACAGTTTGTATAAACATACCTCCCTATTTAAAAAATCCATTTACTAGTTGACGAGCATTTGGGTTGTTTCCAGCTTTTGACGATCATGAATAGTTCTGCTATGGACATTTCTGTGCAAGCATTTTGCTTGAATACCTGGTTTCAGTTCTTTTGAGCATGCAGCTAGAAGAATTGCTTAGTCATATGGTAATTATATGTTTAACTTCTGTGAGGAACTCCCAAACTTTTCTACAGCTGTTGCATCGTATTGGCACTCTCACCAACAAAGGACAAAACTTCCAAATTCTATATTTTCTTGCTGAAACTTATTATTATTATTATTATTATTAATCATTTTCATCCCAATGGATATGAGGTGTTATCTCATTGTGGTTTTGGTTTACCTTTCTGTACCTACTAATACTATTGAGAAACTTTCGTATGTTTTTTGGCCATTTATACATCTTCTTTGGAGAAATGCTTATTCAAGTTGTTTACCCATTTTTGTAAATTAAAATGTTTTATAATTTTGGGGATTATTTGTTGGCTGTGTATACAAATACACCTAATTTTTGTTTATTTATCTTATATTCTTACCGGATATATTACAGATATTGAACATCATCTTTTGTCATTAATTCTGGAGGAATGGGGGAGAATAAGAAAATCTCTAAGATTTGGGGACCTAAAACTGTCTTTGATTTAAGCCAATGATTCTGTACGCATTAATATAACTCAGCAAGTTTTGCTTTCTAAGCAGCAGAGGTTAGAAAAATGAGAGAGATCATTATAAGGACCTTGTAGGCCTAACCCATGTGTATCTGTCTGCTATCAACAGAGGTATCCAAGGAAACTCTCACAAGATGGAACATTTCATTAGGTTTTGCTTGCATGGTCAGACATAAATCTCACTCAAATTTTGGAAGACTTATTAAAATAAAATGTTTTGTCCCTTCTCTTTCCTAGAAAAGGTTAGATATTTTCTTTGAAATTAGTTCTCACTGCCAACATGGTAGTTTTAAGCTTTTAAGGCCATTTTTTTTTCCTTTGAAAGTTTATTAAAGAAAATAAATTACAACCAGTTTTCAGATTTCAGATAAACAGACATAAAATATACACAATTCCTTACAAAACAGTTCCAATTAAAAATGTAGAAAGAAGGAAAGAAATAAGAAATCACCATTGGAAACACCACAGCAAAAATTGCTCCAGGCAAGAGCCATCAAAGAACGCTAAACTAGGTGAGAGAAAGGTAATGGGGTATTTGCACAATGTTTAAAAATCTAACCATATATTACATGACTCTAGCAAGTTTGTAGTAGAAAATTCCATCAGTCACAACCTTAGTTAAATAATCAAAGTTACATAACCAATTATAAATATTGACATTGTGTATATATTGACACCGCATCCTCTGACACAATGAGCTAAGAACCATGTATGGTCTAAACCATGAGCATCTTTCTGCTGCCAGTAGAGCTGCCCTGAAAAGCCTTACAAGATGGAAAATATCATCAGATCCTGCACGCATAGACAGAAGTAAATCTCAGTCAAGGCTTGGAAGATGTACTAAAACCAAAAATGTCTCTCTCGCCTTTCTTTCCTGGGTAGGGCCAGACGTATTTCTTGAAATTCCATTTACAATGGCATTTGAAAGAGTGATATACATAAGCAGAAAAGTTAAAGGTGTAAGACACATGTACTGAAAAGGGGCATATCAGCTGTGTGGTTTCCATTTCAATAATACATAACCAATACAATCAGAAGAAAACATGAAAAAATAATCAAGGGATGTTCTACAAATAACCTGATCAATTTTCTTCAAAAGTACCAAGGCTACGAAGGACAAGCAGACTCAGCAAAGACAGAGAAACTGTCACAGATTTTAGAAGACTATAGAAACAGAACTAAATATAATGTGGGATCCTGGAATCTATAACAGAAAAATAAAGTTAGTGGAAAAGCTGATGAAATCCAGTAAGCACACCACTGTAGTAAATAGTACTGTACCAAGGTAAGTTTCTTAGTTGCATATCTGATAACAATGTAAGCTGATAACATAAGGGGAAGCTGGGTGAAGGGTTTATGAAAGCTATATATACTATTTGTGCTACTCCTCTGTAAGTCTAAAATTATCTCAAAATAATGTAAAAATAATTGTTAAAAATAAACCAAATATTTTGCATTCAATTAAAAGGGTCCCCTTACCCTTTGTAGCCCAATTCTGGTCATCAGGTTAAGAAATCACTAATGCATGCAAGCAAGGTGTCTGTTGAGGTTGGAGTTTAACTGAATGGGATTGACTTTAGCTTTACTTTTTCTGAAGATGACAGGTTATTGACAACATTGTCAGTCCTGCAGTACGTTTCAAGCTTTCATGGGAAGATCATTAGTTGTTGCTGTTGCTTATATTTTGGGTGGACTGGATGATGATGGAGAGGTTCATAGCACTGCATTTAACAGAATTGTTTAAGTCAATAGGAAGTAAGATATCTGCTTTTGCTTTTCTGTCTTTTCTGGTAGGTTTTTTGTTGTTGTTGTTGTTGTTATTGTTGTTGTTTGTTTGTTTAAACACTGATTTGACTTAAATCCAGACTCGTTTATTTTGAAATGTGGCTTTGGGTAAAGTATCTAAGTTTCTTGTTTCCTCGTTTGGAAAGCTCTTTCAGGACTGTGGGAAGACTTGCAGAAGTACACAGGCACTTGCTTGCTGATTATTATTGACTATGAGAACATACAGAGAGCACATATAGCTTTTGTGACCATGTGAAAATAACATGGCTCTCAAGAGAGATGCATCCAGCATGTACTTGTCTTGGTGAGTGGAGACCAAGCTGGATTTTAGCACACACTTATCCACTTACTGGGAGGATCTGCTTGCAGAAATGATTTGTGCAACTGTATACAGTTACCAATAAAATGAATAACTTGGACTGACTCTCTGAGCTCAAGGTTAAACTTAAGTTAAAGACTTGGGCTCAGAAGAACCATCAGATTCTACTGTCAGAAGAGCAAGTGTATATAAAAAGGAGACACTTCTTTCACTATGTTGGCTTTGTGTCTCACAATACATATTAAGGAGTGCTATTTTAAGATGAGATCATTCTGAAGGTCAATAAGTGTTGTGCTTTAGAGCGGTTTGGCTCTGGAGCCATAATGTTTAGGTTTGGATTTCAATTCTGCCACCTATCAGCTATGAGTCCTTGAGAAAATGCTTCAACTGCTGTGTGTTTCATCTTTCTCACAACAAAATAGAAATAAAATAATTTAGGCTGGGCACAGTGGCTCACACTTTGTAATCCCAGCACTTAGGGAGACCAAGGCAGGAGGAAATCTTGAGTCTAAGAGTTCAGATTCAGTTTGGGCCACATAGGGAGACCCCTTCTCTGCAAAAATTTTGAGAAGTTAACTGGGTCCAGGAGGTTAAGACTGCAGTGAGCAATGATCACGCCACTGCACTCCAGTCTGGGTGACAGAGCATGACCTTGTCTCAAAAATAAATAAATAAATAAATAATCATTTAAGCCATGAGTTGATGTGGTTATTTAATAAACCAATATTTTAAGCACTTAGAACATACCAGGAATAGAGTAAGAAGACAATAAGTGATTTACTATCATCTATTAACAGAACATGCTAATAAAAATTCTGCTTCCAGTCCATCTGTAGGCTGAGAATCCATGAGTCTTGACCACATCATGAATCTGCTGGGATGATTTTGTATCAGCTATTCAGCCCTCTACGCCATTTTCAAGTGGGAAGAGTCACATGCGAATAACCCATCTCACCAAGCAAGGCTGTAAAGAAATTAGTTTTGATAAAATCAAGCAAATAATATATTGTTTTTGGCTTATGTTATTACATCTAATCATTACTCTGAGATTTTTCTTAACCTTCAGCATTTGGTTCCTAATAAAAGAACTAATCAAAAATGATAAAATAAACATTCGTCTGTGACCTAACCTTGAATGTCAATGTCATTTTCACAAATGGACTCTTTTTCTGTTATGATCTTGCCAGTGTGCATTGGTTAATATTTTTTGTACAGTTCAACAAAATTTTTAAGCACTGGATAGGTAGCAGTTCTCTTTGCTGGACAGAAAAGAATAAGGATAAATAAGTTACAACATAATATATAGTTGTATTTTGCTTTTATTTATTTTCTTAAAATGTTCTTTTATCCAAATAGTGGAAAATACATACACAAATGCACAAACACACATATATAGAGAAAGTGTATTATTTCAAATAATGTACATACAAAGGAAAGAGGAAAATCATCTTTACATTTTCATTCATATATAACCACTCAGTATTTTTCTGTGCAGTTCCAGTATCTTTTTTTCTGGCTTATATGTGCGTCTTTTAAAGCAAGCATTCTTTTGTTCACATGGAAGACACTTCCTCAGAGACATCATTAGCTTCCATCCCCAAATTTATTCCCATTGTCTCTTAACTAACAAAGTTACAATCTAGTTCCAAGCAGCAAAATGCCCACCAAATTATATTTGCAAGCTCTTTTCTAGCTAGCCCTGGCCATGAGACTATCACACATAGTGAAACCCCAGCTGTGTATCACATGGACAGAAAGAAAAGGGAGGTTGACTCCTCAAAGTACTTTTGGAGTACTATCCCAGAGGAAGAGGAAATGAATGATGTAAACAAAGATTCCCTTGCCTGATATGACCTGTAACTTTCCACATACCCAAAGTCCAGCTGCAGGACGTATGGTATTCTCAAAAATACTTTTTTCTAATTGACTGATTCTCTTTTTTTTGAGATGGAGTCTCGCTCTGTTGCCCAGGCTGGAGTGCAGTGGTGTGATCCCGGCTCCCTGCAACCTCTGTCTCCCGGGTTCAAGCAATTCTCCTGCCTCAGCCTCCCAAGTAGCTGGGACTACAGGCACATGCTACCAGACCTGGCTAATTTTTGTATTTTTAGTAGAGATGGGGTTTCACCATATTGGCCAGGATGGTCTTGATCTCCTGACCTTGTGATCAGCCCGCCTTGGCCTCCCAAAGTGCTGGGATTACAGGCGTGAGCCACCATGCCCAGCCCTCAATTGATTCTAATCAATAAAAAGTAGGAGACACACAGATATGAATGACATTTAGATAATATATGCAACTGCAACTTCCTCCTTCTACCAGCTGACAGGTGTCAAGGCTCATGCCCTTAAATAATCAGGTAGACAGAAACTGTCAAGTAATACAACAGTGGTATCTAAATGCAGATACAATTATAGTCCTTGGGAAAAACATTTTTGTGATTGTGGGACAGAACAATAAAACTCTGCTTGATGACGATAATGTGGTATTTACATTCATGCAGTATTATTAGTCTCAAAAAAGAAGGAAACCTTACCATTTGCAACAATATGGATGAATCTAGAGGACATTATGCTAAGTGAAATAAGACAGTCATCAAAGGAAAAATATTGCATGATTATACCTATATGAAATACCTAAGATGGCTAAATTCATAGAAGTAGGGAACAGAATTGTTCTTGCCAGTGGATGGAGAGAGGAAGAAATAGGGAATTGCAACTTAATGGGTATAAATTTTCAGTTATGCAAGATAAATAATTTCTAGAGACCTGCTGTACAACATAGAACCTAGAGTTAGCAGTAAGGTATTCTGCACTTTAGGTTGAGAGGATAAATCCAATGTTAAGTGTTCTTATCACAAACATACAAACACACACCCACACACATACATACATAAGTACACACAAAGGACACAAGGACATTTCCAGAGGTGATGGACAGGGTTAGTACCTTTATTGTGGTGATGGTATCATGGTGTACAGATGTGTCCAGACTCATCAAAATGTAGATTAAATATGTAGATTTTTATATCCATTATATCTCAATTGAGCTGTAAAATAAAAAGCCTGCTTAAACCTAGACTTGGAAAGAAAAGAGAAGTAGACAAGCCAGGGCTGCCTGGAGTTCTAGTTCTTGACTATTTTTCCCCCTTTGGTACGAATTTTAATTATAACCAAAATGCAAACAATTACATAAAACATAAGCACAAGGCTCAATTAATTTTTACCAAGTGAACAAATACTTGTAATGTTAAACCAGATGGAAAACCAAGAACCCTCCTGTCATCCCCCTAGTCATTACCTTCCTCCCTCCAAGAATAACCACTATGCTCACTTTCAATCCCATAAATTAGTTTTGATTGTTTTTGAAATCTTATATTCTTTATAAGCCTGGCCTCTTTTGCTAAACACTATGTTTGTGAGAACTCTGTATATGTCATTACTGTATATACTCCTTATATGCATTTGGAATCATTCATTCCTCTGCTCATGAACATATAGATTGTTTCCAGTGTAGTGCTATTAGAAGTAGTGCTTTTATGAATCTTGTTGTACATACTTTTGGGCTAAAGTACCTACCCAGGTTTTGGATCATAGGTTATGCACATATTCAGGTTTGTTAGATAACACTGAAGTAGATATCAATTTACACTTCCACTACCAGTGCATATGGTTGTCAATCAGAGGAAGTGGGGAAAATCTTGCCACTTCCAGGGGAATTTGGCAGTATCTGGAAGCATTTTTAGTTGTCATTACTTGGGCAGGGGAGGGGCGGGGCTGCTGTTGCACCTGGTGAGTAGAGGTCAAAGATGCTGCTAAACATCCTATAATGCACAGGACAGCTCTGCACAATAATTATGTGACCAAAAATTTCAAGAGCACTAAAGTTAAGAAACCTTGTCCCACACCAACTTTGGTAAGTTCTGATCTTTTCTTTTTGCCAATGTCTTGGTTGTGTAGAGGTATCTCATTGTGGTTTTGATTTGCATTTCTCTGACAGTGAAATTGTGTAGTTTTCATATGTATATTTTGTTCTTTCATGAAGTATCTGTTCAATTTTTTTCCCTTTGGTCTATTACCTTTGTATTGATTTGTAGAAGTCCCTTATAAAGTCTGTTCATAAGTCTGTGGTTGGATGTTTGTAAGTATATTATACTATCATGTAGTTGATCTTATCACTCATTTAAGGCTGTCTTTTAACAAACAAAATTCTTAATTTTAATAACATTAAAATTATTATTCCAAATTTAAGTCCGATTGATTAATGATTTTTTCTGTGAATAAGGCATTTATTTCAAACCATTTTTCCAAAATGGGACTAGAGTTTTAGTAGTATATCCATTAAACATTCTAATATGAGGTTAACATAGGTAGTAGAAAACAAATTTTAGGTGAAATTGAGCAATTATAAATTTTCTGAGTGCTCTTAAGAAAAGGTTTTATATTTATCTCATATATTTGTTGTAAGAATTCAATTATAAAATGTTTGTAAAGTATTCAGCAGCTAATTTAGCACAGAAAAGGACACTGCTAAATTAATTCCCTTTCCTTCCATAATTATGGCCAAAATTAGTTCTTATCTAACAGCAGTGATTGATAAATT